>NC_045952.1:48709-204689 GCF_004382195.2 Drosophila sechellia
CTCGGGCTCGGTAGCTCGTCCCCAAATGGCACACGTCAATCATCGCTGTGCCGGACGCCGAAAAAAGTTTGCACCGGTGAGGTGCTTGCCGATGCATTTCTGCTAGAGGGTCTCGCGAAGTTTGCTGTGTAGGGGGCGAGGTTGAGGAACTCGCATTTCGGAATTTGGGGGGCTGCGATGCAGCAGCGTATGGTGCCTGCCCTTACATGTAAAGCAGCTGTGCGTGCTTGTGCAGTCACGTAGCTGATGACCTCTGGCAAAACAATTCAGACATAGCTGCTTCTTTTGATATACCCGGAGCGCGAGTCAACAGACATTTGAAGAAAAACGCGGGCACAATCTTACCGGATGTTCTCCTTAGAACATAAGTCACACCCTTCTGTTTGGGCTGACCTTTGTCTCGAAGGATTGAAGCCTTTTTGGAACTGCCTGAGTCGGTTTCATATCTTCGATGGCTTCCAATGTCCGATACCTTTCGCTCAGGAAGGCATTCATTTCTTCCCAAGCTGGGATCTCGGATTTGGCAGTTAGCGACTGTCCCATAAGGACAGGTCTGCTTGGGCAGTTTGCTCGCGCAAAGGAAAACCAAGATACAATCCCAGTTCTCTGTGGATACCTGGGAATGGTCTAGTCTATTAAACACCCCTGAATCGTGGATTGTAGCTCTTTTAGAGCATGACCAGTTCTTGTGAAATTGAGCTCAAGTTAAAAGAAGCTTGAGCTGGCTGTTGACTAAAAGTCGCTTATTTGGAACCGGATCTCGAAGCGCCTCCCAAGCCGAAGCAAAACCATCATTCGTGAGAGGAGATTTCGCCACGATGGCTTTGCTTCGCCACTTGTTTTGGTAAGGAGGTGGAATAGCTTCTCGACCGGAGTCAACCTGGGGTTGTTTACGTAAATTGCCGTGAATAGGTCCCGGAAAGTGGGCCATCGGAGGTAGTCGCCATCGAAGACTTCCGTGTCGCATGGAGGTAAGCGGCAGCCGGACGAAATTAGCGGGCTGAGAGGGTGCTTGCGCGACTTGAGGCGTTGCTCTGTCGATTGTTTCACCAATTTGTGCTGCACATGACTCGTATACTGAGTAGCAGTAGTCATACTTGGCCTGGAGAATAGGCACTGTGTCGAGGGATCCTTCTTGGGCCATTAGGTCAGAGCATGTTTCGTACTCTCTTTCCACTTTGTCCATAAGGCTCGCACCTGTTGCAGACGGACTTGTAACGTGTGTAGGGACGGAGAGGCTTGATCAGGAGTGTTGATCTTTGCTTCGAAAAGGCTTACGCGATCGCTGACGGCGATGAATTTATGCAACGCTGCGTTTGCGGGCGTTGGCTGCTCAGAGGATGCCATTTGTCTTGTGTTAGAGCGTGTGACGCGGAGGAAATCAGTCCGACAGCGGAGGGACTCTCGGATTTTCTCGATAGAGAAGACTCACTAGACGCTCGCGTCACTGGTCGGGAAATGACCAACCTAGGAGTTGTCTTCGAACTGGTCGATGGCAAACCCTTTGCTTTCGGAGTGGGAGTCGCGGGTTTGACCCTAGGACTAACGGACTTGGGTGCTGGCTTACCGCGAGTGGATAGCGGAGATTGCGGGTTGAACTTTTGTTCTTTTCCAGGTGCGGTGGTCTTTTCCTTGTCTCCCTCTAGGGGCATGCTCAGCTATGCCCTAAGAGAAGGAAGTCAAGAAGGCCTGCACGCCGCAAACAAAAAGTGTGAATTGAGAAAAAAAGAACCAGACACGGGAGGCACCAAAATCTGGATGGACAAAGGATCCCGTCGGAATTCGGGAGAAAGTTGCAATTGGGATCTGGAGATTGGAGCACGAAAGAAACAAAAATCGCAGTCTTTGTGAAATAAGGCCCAATAGATCTTCAATCAACTGGAAAAAAGCTTAAATGAAGCACAATATAGCTAAAATTCAGTGTGAAAAAAAAAAAAATAGCTAGGAGGATTCACAAAAGAAAACCAACAGCTAGAGTGAAGTCCACAAGAAGATATAGCTATATTGGTGGTCCAGAAAAACAATAGCTCAAATTTATATAAAAAAAAACTATGAATTGCAATTTCTGAAAAAATCGCTAAAAATTGCTACCAGCTGGAGTCTGGAAAATAGCCAAGGATTTATAAAAACATCGCTATCGACTGGAAATCCCAAAAAATAGCTAATATATAGAAAATAGCTGGAAAATAGCTAGAAAATAGCTAGAAATTGGCTAGCTAATAGCTAGCTATAGCTTGAAATTCAAGTTTAAATTTATAAAAATAGCTACCGGCTGGAGTCTGGAAAATAGCCAAGGATTTATAAAAAATCGCTATCGACTGGAAATCCTGAAGAAAAAAAAATAGCTAATATATGGAAAATAGCTAGAAAATTCAAGTTTAAATTTATAAAAATAGCTACCGGATTTAGGACCACAATTTTATTATTTTAATTTAGGAACCAGAAATGGGAGCCAGAAATAGCTTTTTAAAAAAAAAATTATTATTTGGGTTAAATAATTATTAAATAATAATCAATAATAATAATAATTAAAACAATCGTTTCTTTCCCTTTTTTTTTTTTATTAAATTATTTATTTTTAAATTTTATCGTCGGACTTATTTATTTTATTTTATGTCTCGACAATAGGGTATTCTCTCGTCGCTATGCGCTGGTTTTTTGTCAGGGCAATAACGAACAAAGAGGAGACGAAAGAACTTGCACTTGGACAGTCTGTGTAAGTCGCGACTGTGTGTATGTGAATATCGTTGGAATCTCTGTCTGACAATGGATATGTCGTAATGTATGTATATTGCTATGTATATTTGTGTGTATGTGAACTTTTTTTGGAATATTTTGTATGTGAATATATTTGGTAAATATATATATGTGTATATTTAATTTAATTTAGTTGTATTTGTGGATTGTATTTTATTGTTGTATTTGTATTGGGTTGTATATTTTATTGAGGCACACAAAAAAACAGCAGTTTAGCAGCGGACGATAACAGTGAATTTTGGACAGTGTGTATATATATATATGTACATGCGCTTGCATATCAGCGGAGCACCGTGAGACGAATTAGGAGGCCGGTATTGGCAAAGTGCTTGTTTATGCACTTAAAAAAAAGTAATCACGGTGGCTGGGCGCATGTACTTATATATTTTCACTTTTCACTTGATACGGATGGACGGAAAGAATAAACGCCGTCGGAAAAAACGAAAATGGCGACCACGGACGGAATAGGATTTAAAGCCGTACTTATCTTGAATTTTCCGCAAGGAGCGCTGGCAGGATCAGAGCTCATCCGGCTCGAAGGACCATGAAGTGGAGTGGGCGGAAAAATCCTGGGGTGG
Organism: Drosophila sechellia; assembly: GCF_004382195.2. Classification (NCBI taxonomy): domain Eukaryota; kingdom Metazoa; phylum Arthropoda; class Insecta; order Diptera; family Drosophilidae; genus Drosophila; species Drosophila sechellia. The sequence goes on from NC_045952.1 coordinate 52,045, forward strand.
TGGTGGCTGCGGCTGCTGCTGATTTTTTTCCCTGAAATGAAACACTCGGGATCGACTTCACGAAAATTCCGTTCTTTATTCGCGCACTTGTAACTTAAGACTACCTTAACATTAACAGTAGAAATACCGCGGGACCGCGGAGTGGTGAATACATTGCGGGAAGGGAGGAGAGCGAGAGAAGAGAAGGAGAGCGCGAGCAGCGGTGCTTGCGAGCCGTGGAGAAGCTTCGAGTACAAGCATTGGCCGCTTACACTGCCGCTCGACTGTTTGCGCCCTTCTGGCGTGAACAATCTGTAATCTTGACTCTCTGCCGCTATTAAAGCAATCGATTTTATCTTTTCTATTACATAATTAGATCCTACTAACACTAATATTTAACATAGTTATTCCACATTATATTCATTTCCTCGTTCCTGTTCTCTTTCTTATATCGCGTCTATATCTTCTCGCGAATCGAGCCGTACGATACATGGCAGCGCCCCTCGGTCGGTTGGGCGGGAGGTGTGGCCGTGGGACCCGTGCGAATAGAAAAAAAAAGAAAAAAAAAAAATGATGGCACACCTGTCAGGCTGCCTGGATTCGTTAATCAAGTGGAACAACTACTCAATCTATACCCAACTCAAGATTTCAGACAAGCACACGTCATATATTTAGCAGTAAAGCGGTTACTGGTGGATTCAGCATTGGAGGTCGTAACCCAGGAAAGAACGAACACAAACATAAGATAGACACGAAGAAAGCACTTGCAATGGACCACAGACCATATATAACACTCATAAGACAACTAGAAGACACATCGTACCCAGGAAGCATCTGTAAGTTTATAGAGAAAGTTAAAATAGAAAACGACCCCGTTGATAAATCAAATTATACAGAAATGTTGAATAGGACTTGTTTAGCAATTGAGCTTTTTCAATAGCTGTTGCGAATAATAAAAAACCGAAGAAAGTTTGTTTTTATTACGACAGTTTTTATTTTGCGAATTGTTATTCTTTTACGATAGCGATAATTGAATGCGTAAGTTTGGTCTTTTCCGAAACACGAAGAATTGGCAACTGGCGGGACAGACAGCCGAGAATGCTGCGCCCAAGCTTAACGTAGGTAGATAACAAACAACAAGGAATGAGCGCCGAACAGATAAATTCGTGCGAGAACAGCGGTTTGCAATATGGGCATCGCAACTGCTACCACTTACTAATTCGGCTGAAATATTAACAAGTATGAGATTAGTCTACTGCACAGTTTTGGCGGCTGCATGACCCAACATCCTCCCCCCGTTGGAAGCTTGGCTTCCTCAAGGGGAAGCAGACACAGCTTGTTCACTGCCCGCCTTATTACTCCAGACGCGGTCCTCAATTCTGCAACTCGAGCGACGCCGTCTCTGCCAGGAATCAACTGCATGACTCTCGCCAAAGGCCATCTCATTGGGGGTAGATTCTCGTCCTTAACAAGAACGACGTTGCCCACGGCTACGCCAGGCTTTGGGGTGCGCCACTTGGAGCGCTGCAGAAGTGAATCAAGATCAACATCAATGCTGTTTCCCTTGCTGGCTGAAGAAGGAACACGTGAAGCTATTAAGGCGCTACCGCAAGGGCGCGCGCAGCTTCCAGACACGACCCAGACCAGACGAGTTTTTTGAAGCAGGGGCAGTCCTGGCAACAACTTTATCTGACCTACGCACAGCAGCTCATAAAACAGGCTAGCTCCTATTAACAGGTCAACACGCTGAGCTTTATGAAATTCCGGGTCGGCGAGCTGCAGGTTTTCTGGAATCTTCCAGTCCCCAATGTACAAATTAATCCTTGGCTGGCGATCCGTGATATTGGGAGCGATAACTGTTGTTATGCTCGTTGAGAAGTCCGAAGTGACAGACCGAATCGCAATTCCTACCGAGAATCCATCAGTCGCGAAATTGGAATCCCCGATTCCAGTGACGGAGCCGGACGACTTCGACCTCTTAAGTTGCAGTTGATTTGCAAACCGAGAGGTGATCAAGTGCCGTTGAGAGCCAGAATCTAACAAGGCCCTGCCGGGAACGAATAGTCCCGACCGATTCTGCACTAGAACGGTTGCAGTGGCTAGTAGCACAGGGTCACTACCGAGATCCCGGGCAATTAGAACAGAAGAAGTCGAAAGCGGGGCAGAAGGCTCAGTGTGGGAGCTTGAAGACACCGGAACATGTGGCTGCGAGGAAGGCGGATCATCTAGATGGAGCAGCGTATGATGCCTGATTCCACAGGTGCGGCAGCGGCTCGAGCTGCATTGCCGTAGCTGATGACCTGCCTTTAGGCCATTTAGGCAAAGTGCTAGTCTCTTTGCCTCGCGCAGCCGATCTACTGGCGCCAAGTCTCTAAATTGCGGGCAATAATATATGGTATGCTCTGCACTATGGCAAAGCATGCAACCAAGAGAATTTTTGGTGGTAGCAACTAGCGTCGAACGATCTCTGCCCACCTGAACGCCTGGCGCATAGGTTGCCATGGCGCAATCCACGGCCTCCAAAGTCCTACATCGCTGCTCCAGGAATGCAGCCATCGATTCCCACGACGGAATAAGGTTGGCAAAGACCGGATCCTCCAGGCGCTCCTCCCACTTAGCTTGGCTCGCCGCATCCAGCTTTTGCAGCAGCGCTTGCACTATGATGCAGCCAGCGATTTGCTCAGGGGTGCCCAAACCGTTCAACGCACGAATGTGAGCGTTAAACTTGTCCAACAATTCCCGAAGCGATGCCACTGACCCATTCCGTACTACCTTTAAGCCCAGAATCTCGGTGATGTGCGCCTGAAAAACGAGACGCCGGTTATCAAACCTTTTTTGAAGCAACTCTAAAGCCGCTTCGTAATTGCTGTTTGAAATCTCCAATGATCGGATAGTTTCCAGCGCTGAATCCCTCAAACATGACCGCAGATGTTGAAATTTCTCAATGTTGGAGAGGTCCGGATGGCTGTCGATTATGCTCGTGAACACGGAGTAATAATCCGCCCAGTCTGCGTAGCCTCCGCCAAACGTTGGCAGCTGCACGGGCGGCAACGGCATTGGCCGCGGCTGCGTTTGAGGACCACTACACTGGTGGGGCACAACACCTTCCGCAAGCTTTGAGTGCGGCGCGAAATGCACATTGCGTTTGGCTATTTCCGCGCGCACACTAGCCTTGAATTCAACGATGAATTCATCAAAAGACTCGCTCATTTCACTGCCAATTTCGTCGAAATCCAATTCCTCCAGTTCTGTATGCAGAACATTGAAGGCACTTTGCAACTCATCAATCTGCTCCAGCCTCACCGTAAGAGTGGATTCGTCGTATCCGCTAAGCGTCTCATTAGACAGCGACATTTGCAGCCTCTGCAACCTTCAGGTCATACTTATTCGGAAGGCCATTTGAAATAATGACTGATCACAAGCCATTGGTATGCCTCAATAATATCAAAGAACCGAATATGAAATTACAAAGGTGGAAAATCAAACTTATTGAATTTGATTATAAAATAATATCTTCCAGGCAAAGAAAATTTTGTCGCGGATGCTCTTTCCCGCACAAAGATAGAAGAAGTCATGGTTGGCCAAGTCGCAAACAGCGCAGACGCAATTATACATAGTGCCAATGAAGATAATTTGAATTATATATCCATAACAGAGAGACCAAAAAAAACAAAATAGAGATAGAAAAAGGCGACAGTGACACAACAAGTGTAACTCACTTCTTTCAAAAATTAAAGATTAAAATAATCTATAAAGAAATGACACTTGGATTCGCCAAAAACCTCATTAAGGAATATGTATGCATCAAGAAAAGTGCAATTTATTTCCCTAATGATGAAGATTTTCTGATTTTTCAGAGGGCATTTACTGAAATCATAAGCCCTAACAATTTCACAAAACTATTGAGATGTACAACCAAGCTAATTGACATACTAACTTATGCGGAATTTAAGGACTTAATCCTAAATAAACATAAGGAACTTTTACATCCAGGTATAGAAAAAACCGTTAATTGGTTTAAAGAAAAATACTATTACCCTTATAGTCAAAAGGTAATCCAAAATATTATCAATGAATGTGAAATCTGTAATCTGGCAAAAACACAACATCGAGACACAAAACTGACATACGAAACAACACCCGAAATATTTAACACAAGGGAAAAATACGTTATAGATTTTTATCTCACGGGAAACCAGATCTTCCTATCTTGTATTGATATTTATTCGAAATTTGCCTCACTAGTAGAAGTAAAAAGTAGAGATTGGCTAGAAGCGAAAAGAGCCATTACCAAAATATTCAATGACATGGGAAAGCCACAGAAATTTTAGGGGACAAAGATTCAGCTTTTATGTGCATAGCTTTGCAAAACTAGTACTAAACGAAATTACAAAGGTGGAAAATAAAACTTATTGAATTTGATTATAAAATAAAATATCTTCCAGGCAAAGAAAATTTTTTCGCGGATGCTCTTTCCCGCACAAAGATAGAAGAAGTCATGGTTGGCCAAGTCGCAAACAGCGCAGACGAAACTATACATAATGCCAATGAAGATAATTTGAATTATATATCCATAACAGAGAGACCAATCAACAAAATAAAATAGAGATAGAAAAAGGCGACAGTTACACAACAAGTGTAACTCACTTCTTTCAAAAATTAAAGATTAAAATAATCTATAAAGAAATGACACTTGGATTCGCCAAAAACCTCATTAAGGAATATGTGTGCACCAAGAAAATTGCAATTTATTTCCCTAATGATGAAGATTTTCTGATTTTTCAGAGGGCATTTACTGAAATCATAAGCCATAACAATTTCACAAAACTATTGAGATGTACAACCAAGCTAACTGACATACTAACTTATGCGGAATTTAAGGACTTAATCCTAAATAAACATAAGGAACTTTTACATCCAGGTATAGAAAAAACCGTTAATTGGTTTAAAGAAAAATACTATTACCCTGATAGTCAAAATACGTTATAGATTTTTATCTCACGGGACCCAAGTTCTTCCCATCTTGTATTGATATTTATTCGAAATTTGCCTCACTAGTAGAAGTAAAAAGTAGAGATTGGCTAGAAGCGAAAAGAGCCATTACCAAAATATTCAATGACATGGGAAAGCCACAGAAATTTTAAGGGACAACGATTCAGCTTTTATGTGCATAGCTTTGCAAAACTGGTAAAGATCCGAAGGTGTTGAAATTTCTGTAACAACTAGTAAAAATTGTGTTTACGATATAGAAAGATTCCATAAGACCGTAAACGAGAAACTAAGAATCATTGGGAACGAACAAAATATTGAAGATAGGTGTACCAAATTCGAAACAATCTTATACTTATACAATCACAAAACCAAACCTAATAGTACTAAACGATATCCAGCGGACATTTTTCTATATGCAGGTAGTCCAGACTTTAAAGTACAACAAAACAAAATCGCAGAGATCGAATACATTACTAGGAATAGGCATGATTTTGAAGTTGACATAAAATATAGACAGTCATCACTTGTAAAGAGTAAAATCACTAATCCATTTAAAAAGACTGGAAAAATTGAACAAGTGGATAGTAAACATTTCGAAGAGACAAATCGCGGAAGGAATATCGTTCAATATAAATCAAAGTTTAAGAAACAAAAAAAAAAATATAATAAGATTAAATACTATAATTCCATACCAACCAATGAAGAGCAAGATACACAGCACATTCCTAATAATACTTAGTTGCATATTATCAATTATCAACATGGTTAAATGCAGCAATATCGACGTATACCCAATAAGCGCGAAGAATGGATATCTTATATTCCAAACTGGAACAATGGAAATTCCAACCAGGTACGAATACCATTATTTGAGTATAAACATAACAAAGACAATGCTAATGTTCGAAAATCTAGTAACTGAAGCAAATGACTATCCCAATGTACCACAGATACAATATTTAGTCGATAAACTAAAACGGGAAATAATAAGAAGAATAAGAATTATTCAGCGATGCAAAAGAGGTCTTTTAAACGTAGTAGGGAAAGCTTATAAATACTTATTCCGTACATTAGATGAAGACGACAGGGAAGAACTAGATGAAAAAATTAATAACATGTCAGAAGACTCCATGGAAACCCATGATCTAAAAATGATTGTCGACATAATCATCGGCGGTATTGACATAATTAATAAGCTGAAGTTAGAAAAAGAACAAAACCAACAAATTGCGATATTTATATTCAACCTACAACAGTTTACAGAATACATAGAATAGAATAGGAATTAGGTATGCAAATAACTGGACTAGGAATCTTTAACCCAAATTTACTAAAACAGTATTATTTGAAAAACGTAAACTCGGAGGAAATGCTAAAGATAAAAACATCAACTTGGCTCAAGACAGAAATTTTGATTATTTCCCACGTTCCTGGCGAGGTCACTAAAGTTCCGATATTTCAAATAGTTCCGTACCCAGATGAACATAACTATATTCTAATCGAGCAAATATTCGATAAATTTTATATATTCAATAACCAAGTATTTCATAAGGATACAGATAAAGTAATATTCGACAAATGTATTGTTGGACTTATATAACAAGAGCAAACTCAATGCAAATACACTAAAACCCATAGAAATTTTCAAATAAATTATATAGAACTATATATAATTTTAACATGTAATATTCCTGAAACAATTGTCAATCAAGATTGTACAAATAACAAAATATTAATCTCAGGAAACAACATTAGTAAAATTAAAAATTGTACCATGCAAGTTCCTAATTTCTAATAATCTAGCATATTTTACACAAACAATTTATATCACCAACAATGTTACACGTTTATAACCAATAAATCTCTTACAAACAAAGAAATCATAAAATCCCATGTAAATCACTATAACTTTTTTCAAATTATATGCATTACATTTGTATTCAGCATATAAGCTTAAAAATATACCTAAGAAAATTATTGTCAAATATTGTAAACAAAAAGAATAACATCCGCACCTAGAAACTAATATCAATGAAAATATTCAATAGGATACAATATTATGCTATATCCAAATTTAACGACCTGAGGACAGGCCAAATTCAAAGGTTGGGGGAGTGACATATCCATAAGTCCCTAAGACTGTAGACTTGCCTACACACTAAGACACATTCAACATGTACACCCAAATACACCCTACACTACTCCGGATGTACCTAATGGATTCCAGATAAGAATAATATGATCCTCAGAACTGGGTTGAGTGGAAAATTCCCAACTCCAAATAAGTCACCCACTGGTAGACTAAACATCCGTCCCCTAATTTAAACATTCCTTGCCTAAGCCCTCACCCCATCGTCATATTCCCACGTTCAAAGCTCGGACTCGCAATCCCGAAAACAAAAGTATTAGATTTTAATAAACAAAACTTTAAGAATCTAAGAGCACTTGTATCCAAGAGCGAATGCACTTGAATCCAAGAGAAATCCAAAGACAATTAAAGTCAGCAACTCCAAAGCTCTTTCTCTTCACTTGATCAGATCCCTTAAGTCCAAAGTCCATATCAGAAAAGCTCGATACCGAGGCTTGAACGTCAATCAAATCAGAATAATTAGATGAGTTCAGTTTAAGACCTCACTGTAATCGGTCGGTGTTCTTCAACAAAATAAAAAATTTTAATCATTCAGTGAAATAAAATTATATTTTGTTCACATATGAGTATTGCAAACATTTAATTATATGTATGTACATATTTATGTATGTATTTCACAACTTATTTTCACAAAAAAAGTCAAGTTTTGTGTTTTTAAGTTTTATGTTTTATAGTTTAATATTCTTTTAATTTGCAACACCAGCACCACGACTTGCTCACAGCAGAAAAAATACGAGAGAAAAAATAAAGAAAAAGTGTGACAACATGTCAAATATAAGGTAGTGTTGTTAAACGTTATTTTTGTAGTTGAATAGGGTATTCCAACAAACAGTACCTTGGTTACTTGGATGCGGTGCTGCTGCCAGCAAGCCGCACGCCTTGGTCTCCCATGTGACTTAGGAAACGCACTGACCGTGCTCAAGGCTAACTATCAGCTAACTACTCAGACTGCTGTCTGACTGGATTCAAGGATGTCGAGCCGGAGTGCTTCGAGACTCCCTACACACGTAGTGATATCGATGTGACCACTCGCCAACGATGCAGAGTCTACGTTGGCTACGTACGACCAGAGAGTGGATGAATGGGATGTTTTTGATCACAACATTATGAACGCTATGGTTACGCGAGTCCCATTAAACATAGTTGAGAGCTTTGCTGTGCAATCCTGGAACTTCTCCGCTGCACTCTGGCGCCCATTTGAGGATGAAGGGACAAGACTGGCTTCGGAACTCCCGGACGAATTCGCAGACATTTCGTTGGATGACCAGATCTCTGCAGTGCGCTCGCTCTTGTACTCTGTGTGAGATCAAGTGCTGGGTCGCAGTCGACCCAAGACCGCACGGAAGATAATTTGGAAACAGCAAGTGGGCAGGAGACTGAGGCTGAGCAACTTGTCTCTGAATTGAGGGTCATATCAGCTCAGTACAACAAACTCATTCTGAAGGTCAAAGAGGATAACTGGAGGCGCTTCGTGTGAGAGAACAAGGACGATCCATGGGGCAAGTTTTTAGGATTTGCCGTGGCCGGAAAAGGACAACCGATCTCAGTTGTCTTCGCTCACTACGTAACCTGGCACGACTGCGCGAGTTACAATCCTGTGAGCAGGCCTGCCGTATGTTGATAAATACTGATACCTTGGCGTTACAGTTGGCGAGCGGTTCCAGATCAGCTGACTGCAGTTGTCCAGGCATAGGCACGCTGGGACTACGGACTCAGGGGACCATATATGCTGGACTCATGGTGCCATGTGCCTTGTTTGGTGCTTCGGTCTGATATGATGGATGTTTGGATGCCTACCTGTATGCCGTACAGTGTCCACTAAGGCAATGCAGGTGCCTGCTGGCGCTTGACTTAGCCGCCAGGTGCACGGCGGTCTGAGTAAAGTTTTGACGAAACTACCCATTGAAGACGTTAGACTGGCTGTATGGCAAGGACGTGTCAGGTCTGAGCTGGATTCACAAGATGGCGAGACTGGACGAATGCTCACTTAGCGCATGGCAGCGCAGATGGGACAACCCTGAGGAACACGGTAAAAACATTTTTCAAACATTTTTTCAGTGTGGGCGTTTAGTTGCCGTTCAAGTGGTCGTAGCAAAATGTTTTTTTGTCAAATCTATGAAAATATATCGACTCGGTTATTGATCCAGGTTAAGAATATATATATAATTAAATAGTTGTAATACTCATAAGTTAAAAAAATATAATTTTATTTAACTGAATAATTACAAATATGGTTTTTGTTGAAGAACACCGACCGATTACAATTAGGTCTCAAACTGAACTCAATTTCTTATTCTGATTTGGTTGACGTTCAAGCCTCGGTATCGAGCTTTTCCAATATGGACTTTGGACTTAAGGGAAATGATCAAATGAAGAGAAAAAGCTTCTGACTTCAATTGTTCTATGCTTCTCTTGGATCAAGTGCATTTGCTCTTGGATACAAGGGCTTTGGCTTTATAATTTGATACTTTTGTTTTCGGGACTGCGAGTCCGAAGTTTGAACGTGGGGACGTGATGTTTAGTCTACTTGTGGGTGGTTATTGGAGTTGGGATTTTTCCACTCAACCTTGGTTTGGAGGATCTTATGACAGTTCATTATGGTTCTAGGTTTTTTCCATTCAACCTTGGTTTTGAGAATCTTATTACGATTTGTTCTTATCGAATATTTGTTGGGTACATAGGGAGTGTATTTGGGTGTACATACTGTATGTGTAGTGGTGTGTAGTGATGTGTAGGCATATGCTTAAGTCTTAGGGACTTATGGATATGTCACTCCCCCAACCTTTGAATTTGGCCTGTCCTCAGGTCGTTAGATTTGGGTATATCATAATATTGTTTCCTATTTGAATATCTTCATTGACATTAGTTTCTAGGTGCGGATGTTCTTCTTTTTGTTTACTGTATTTGACAATAATTTCCTTGGGTACATTTTTAAACTTATATGCTAGATACAAAGTCAGACTAATTATCATAATGATAAATGTTGTAATGCATATAATTTAATAGAAGTTATAATGTTTTACATGGTCTCTTATCATTTCTTTTGTTTGTAAATGATTTATTGGTTCTAAACGTGTAACATTATTAGTGATATAAATTGTTTCTGTAAAATCTGCTAAGTTGTTTGAAATTAGAAATTCATCTATTTGCATGGAACAATTTTTAATTTTTATAATGTTGTTTCCTGAGATTGTTATTTGGTTATTTGTACAATCTTGGTTGACAATTGTTTCAGGAATATTCCATGTTAACAGTATATTTGGTTCTACGTAATTTATTTGAAAGTTTCTATGGGTTTTAGTATATTTGCATTGAGTCTGCTCTTGTTTTATAATTCCAATAATACATTTATCAAATATTATTTTATCTGTGTCTTTATGGAATACTTGATTATCGAATATATAAAACTTATCGAATATTTGCTCGGTTAGAATATAATTTTGTTCGTCTGGATATGGAACTATTTGAAATATAGGAACTTTAGTGACTTCGGTAGGAACGTGGGAAATAATCAAAATTTCGTTCGTATCCGTTTTGAGCCAAGTTGATGTTTTTATCTTTAGCATTTTCTCCGAATTTACGTGTCTCAAATAATCGTGTTTTAATAATTTTGGGTTGAAGATTCCTAGTCTGGTTAATTGCATACCTAATTCAATATCTTCTATATATTCTGTGAATTGTTGAAGGTTGAATATAATTATTGCAATTTGTTGGCCTAGTTCCTTTTCTAATTTGAGCCTATTAATTATGTCAATTCCACTGTTGATTATGTCGACAATCATGTTTAAATCGTGGGTTTTTACATTGTCTTCTGACATGTTATTAATTTTGTCTTCTAGCTCTTCCCTATCGTCTTCATTTAATGTTCCGAATAAGTATTTATAAGCTTTTCCTACTATATTTAAAAGACCTCTTTTACTTCGCTGAATAATTCTTATACCATTTATTTCCCGTTTTAGTTTATCGACTAAATATTGTATTTGTGGTACATTGGGATAATCTTTTGCTTCGGTAACTAGGTTTTCGAACATTAGCATTGTCTTTGTTATGTTTATACTCAAATAGTGGTATTCGTAGGTGGTTGGAATTTCCATTGTTCCAGTTTGGAATATAAGATATCCATTTTTCGCGCTTATAGGGTTTACTTCGATATTGCTGCATTTAACCATGGTGATAAATGATAAAATGCAACTAAGCATTATTATGAACGTGATGGGTGTTTTGTTCTTCATTGGTTGTTCTGGAATTATCGTATTTACTTTTATTGAATTTTTTCTTTTTCTTAAACTTTGATTTATAATGTACGATTTTCCTTCCGCGATTTGTTTCTTCAAAATGTTTACTATCTACTTGTTCAATTTGTCCTGTCTTTTTAAATGGATTAGTGACTTTACTCTTTACAAGTGGAGCCTGTCTATATTTTGTGTCAACTTCAAAATCATGCCTATTCTTATTAAGGTATTTTATCTTATCAATTTTGTTTTGTTGTATGTTAAAATCTGGGCTACCTGCGTATAGAAAAATATCTGCTGGATATCGTTTAGTGCTATTATGTTTGGTTTTATGATTGTATACGTATAATATTGTTTCAAATTTCGTACACCTATCTTCAATGTTTTGCTCGTTTCCGATAATTCTTAATTTTTCATTTACTGTTTTGTGAAACCTTTCTATGTCTGATACACCATTTTTACTTGTTGTTACAGAAATTTTAACACTTTCGGATCTTAACCAATTTTGTAAAGCTATGCACATAAAAGCTGAATCTTTGTCTGCTTTAATTTCCTGCGGCTTTCCCATGTCATTGAATATTTTTGTAATGGCTCTTTTTGCTTCTAGCCAATCTCTACTTTTTACTTCTACTAGGGAGGCAAATTTCGAATAAATATCAATACAAGATAGGAAGATTTGGTTTCCTGTGAGATAAAAATCTATCACGTATTTTTCCCTTGTGTTAAATATTTCAGGTGTTGTTTCGTATGTCAATTTTGTGTCTCGATGTTCTGTTTTTGCAAGGTTACAGATTTCACATTCATTGATAATGTTTTGGATTAGCTTTTGACTATCGGGGTAGTAGTATTTTTCTTTAAACCAATTAACGGTTTTTTCAATACCTGGATGTAAAAGTTCCTTATGCTTCTTTAGGATTAAGTCCTTAAATTCCGCATAAGTTAGTATGTCAATTAGCTTGGTTGTACATCTCAATAATTTTGTGAAATTGTTAGGGCTTATGATTTCGGTAAATGCCCTTTGAAAAATCAGAAAATCTTCGTCATTAGGGAAGTAAATTGCACTTTTCTTGGTGCACACATATTCCTTAATGAGGTTTTTGGCGAATTCAGGTGTCATTTCTTTATAAATTATTTTAATCTTTAATTTTTGAAAGTAGTTAGTTACACTTGTTGTTTCATTGTCGCCTTTTTCTATCTCTATTTGTCTAGAGAAGAAATTGATTGGTCTTTCTGTTATGGATATATAATTCAAATTATCTTCATTGGCACTATGTATAGTTGCGTTTGCGCTGTTTGCAACTTCGCCAACCATGACTTCTTCTTTCTTTGTGCGGGAAAGAGCATCCGCGACATGATTTTCTTTGCCTGGAAGATATTTTATTTTGTAATCAAATTCATTGAGTTTGATCATCTCTGTAGTTTCATGTTTGGTTCTTTGATATTATTAAGCCATACCAGGGGCTTGTGATCACTCATTATTTCAAATGGCCTTCCGAATAAATATGACCTAAAATATTTTGTTGCCCAAACTATAGCTAACAATTCTTTTTCAATAGTAGCATAGTTAATTTCGTGTTCGTTTAATGTTCTACTAGCATAACAAACGGGCTTATGGTTCTGTGATAATACTGCACCAATAGCTACATTACTTGCATCAGTTGTTAGAGAAAAGGGCTTTGAAAAATCAGGGTAGATTAATATCGGATCTGATGTTATCAAAACCTTTAGTCTTTCAAATGCTTCGATGTAGTCTTTGCATTTCGTATCTATTACAGCACCTTTCTTTAGCTTAAGGGTCATGGGTTTAACTATTTTTGCAAAGTTAGGAATAAACTTGCGATAGAATCCACATAATCCCAAAAATGACTTTATTTGTTTAGGTGTCTTAGGTAATGGAAAGTTTGTGATCGCTTTAGTTTTGTTTGGGTTAGGTTTGATGCCATCTGTTGTGACGATATGTCCTAGGAATTCAGTTTCTTTTTTCATGAATTCACATTTATCTAGCTGCAATTTCAAATTGGCTACTCTCAGTTTTTCAAAAACTTTCTTTAGAGATAAAATATGTTCTTCCAATGAAGTGGAATAAATAATAATATCGTCTAAATAAACTAAACAATCTTTGTAGATCAAATCTTCCAGAAGATTATTCATACATCTCTGAAAAGTAGCTGGAGCATTTTTTAAACCAAAGGGCATACGAGTATATTCATAATGCCCATGCTTTGTGGAAAAAGCAGTTTTTGCAATAGAATTTTCATCCATCTGTATTTGGTGAAAACCTTTGGCTAGATCTATTGTCGTAAAATATTGGCATCTACCCAATTTATCCAATATTTCGTCCATTCGGGGAATAGGAAATTTGTCATTAACAGTTATCTCATTTAGATTCCTGTAATCGACTACCAACCTGAATTTTTGTTTCCCAGAGGCGTCTGCCTTCTTGGGGACCACCCAGATAGGAGAACAGTAAGGGGATTTTGATTTGCGAATAATCCCTTGTTCTATCATTTCTTTAATTTGTTTGTTGACTTCTTGGTCAACACTTTGGGGGTACTTATAGGGTTTACGGTATACTGGATCTTCATGTTGAGTTTGGATGACATGTTTAATTGTACTTGTGAAGGTCAAATTTTCGCCCTCTTTGTACTGAATGTCTCTATATTCATATAGGACCTTCTTTAAACATTCAACTTCCTCTACATTTAAATGTTCGAGTCTATACTCGTTACATTCGCGTAACTCATTGTTAATCGCGAAGTTGACTATATTGTCGTCGATGGAATCGAGATGTGTTACATCATTGTCCACTGTGTCACTAACAACGTTTGAAATGAGGCATTTAGGTGATGCGGTCTCTTTCTTTTGTTGTTGACGCTTTGACTTAAGACCTTTAGGTGTGGTCTTAGCCTTTTGCATCTTTGGATCGATTTTCTCCACAGGAGCGGAATCAATCTTTTGCTGTGGGTCGAGGCATTTGGATGCGGTCTCGCCCTTCTTTTCATCATACAAAAACTTAAATGTTTTTGACCCTAAGATTATTGTATTATTATCGTAGTTTATTTTTGCTTTAGTATCTTCTAAATATTTTCGACCTAACAGGAAATCATAATTGTCGGAAAATTTATGGATATAGAATTTCTGAACGGACGGACAGACTGAAGTGGGTTTTATTGTTATACTTTTCTTTAGTATAATCGGACCTTTAATTGTGTATACTGTTAGATTTTCTTCGTTTTCTTTTATGTTTTCAAAATTTTCCTTTATAATGTTTATTGATGATCCTGTGTCGATCATTCCTTTGTACATTTTATTATGATAGGATATCTCTACATAGGGACTGGTGTGTCCTTCTCTTTCGCTTGAGTGTCCGAGGCAGCTTGATGAAAATTTACATCCATTCTGTACTGGTCACTCTCACTCTCGCGTTGTCTTTTTATTAGTTTTTGATTATTAAAATTATTCGAAGTCGAGGGTTGGAAATTAAGAGGATTATTTTGTTGGGCTTGATTCAAATCCCTTCTATATGCGTGATAATTTCCTCTTAAATGATTTGGTATAGGACGGGGTATATACTGATTTTGTTTTGGTATAAATTGGTTTGAATTTTGAGGTGGCTGGGTATTATTATTCGGATTCATGCCAGAATGATAATAATTCTGATTTCTATTATTGTTATATTTCTGGTAATTATTTTGATTATTGTTTCCCTTGTTCCTATGTTTATTCACTTCTGATTTGTTTAGACGGTAATTTTCTGGATTAGCATCATAAAGTCCTGCCTCCATTGATGCTCTTTTTAATTTGTAAATAGTATCAATATCTTTGCGTGCTAATGTCATGTAAATTCTATCCGGCAATTTTCGATCTATTACTGTTTTAACAGTCCTGTTCAACATATCTGTATAGTTTGATTTAACAACAGAATCGTTTTCTAACTCTAACTTATCAAATATAATCCAATATTGTATCTCTAGTCTTTCTATGAACTTACTGATGCTTCCTGGGTATGGTGTTTCCTCTAGTTGTCTCATGATGGTTGTATATGGCCTGTGATCCTTGAATGCCATTGCTTGTGCTTCCTTCATCTCTATCCATGTTGTAGCTCTCTCTTGGGTCACAACTTCCAGTGCTTCGTCCACTAGTATTCTCTTCACCGCTCCATATACGACATGTGCTTGTCTCGGGTCTTGTGTTGGATACAAGTTGAGTAGTTGTTCTATCTGATTTACAAATCCAGATAGTTTTCCAGGTGTACCATCGTAATGATTTAATTCTTTTATTTGGTTTAATAGTTGGTTTAGATGGATTTCTGATAATTGTGGGACTGCCATGATGTATTTATTTTCTTCGGTTGTAGTTTTTAAATATTTGTGTTTTTAGATTAGGTTTTCGGAATTGAAAGTCTTTTAATTAACTTTGGTTCCGACCGCACGGGATTTTTGTTTGAATTCTACTTTCACGTAGATTCTTTTGCGGATCTCAAAAATATTTAGAATCACTGTTTTAATTCGCTAATCTTGGATAGCTAGTTGTATAGCGTATCCTTCAGTTGATTAGTACCGTACTAAAAGGACTCTTTTATTTTTCTTTAGATCCTACCGACTGCGCCAATTAAATAGTTGTAATACTCATAAGTTAAAAAAATATAATTTTATTTAACTGAATAATTACAAATATGGTTTTTGTTGAAGAACACCGACCGAACTGAACTCAATTTTGTTATTCTGATTTGGTTGACGTTCAAGCCTCGGTATCGAGCTTTTCCAATATGGACTTTGGACTTAAGGGAAATGATCAAATGAAGAGAAAAAGCTTCTGACTTCAATTGTTCTATGCTTCTCTTGGATCAAGTGCATTTGCTCTTGGATACAAGGGCTTTGGCTTTATAATTTGATACTTTTGTTTTCGGGACTGCGAGTCCGAAGTTTGAACGTGGGGACGTGATGTTTAGTCTACTTGTGGGTGGTTATTGGAGTTGGGATTTTTCCACTCAACCTTGGTTTGGAGGATCTTATGACAGTTCATTATGGTTCTAGGTTTTTTCCATTCAACCTTGGTTTTGAGAATCTTATTACAATTTGTTCTTATCGAATATTTGTTGGGTACATAGGGAGTGTATTTGGGTGTACATACTGTATGTGTAGTGGTGTGTAGTGATGTGTAGGCATATGCTTAAGTCTTAGGGACTTATGGATATGTCACTCCCCCAACCTTTGAATTTGGCCTGTCCTCAGGTCGTTAGATTTGGGTATATCATAATATTGTTTCCTATTTGAATATCTTCATTGACATTAGTTTCTAGGTGCGGATGTTCTTCTTTTTGTTTACTGTATTTGACAATAATTTCCTTGGGTACATTTTTAAACTTATATGCTAGATACAAAGTCAGACTAATTATCATAATGATAAATGTTGTAATGCATATAATTTGATAGAAGTTATAATGTTTTACATGGTCTCTTATCATTTCTTTTGTTTGTAAATGATTTATTGGTTCTAAACGTGTAACATTATTAGTGATATAAATTGTTTCTGTAAAATCTGCTAAGTTGTTTGAAATTAGAAATTCATCTATTTGCATGGAACAATTTTTAATTTTTATAATGTTGTTTCCTGAGATTGTTATTTGGTTATTTGTACAATCTTGGTTGACAATTGTTTCAGGAATATTCCATGTTAACAGTATATTTGGTTCTACGTAATTTATTTGAAAGTTTCTATGGGTTTTAGTATATTTGCATTGAGTCTGCTCTTGTTTTATAATTCCAATAATACATTTATCAAATATTATTTTATCTGTGTCTTTATGGAATACTTGATTATCGAATATATAAAACTTATCGAATATTTGCTCGGTTAGAATATAATTTTGTTCGTCTGGATATGGAACTATTTGAAATATAGGAACTTTAGTGACTTCGGTAGGAACGTGGGAAATAATCAAAATTTCGTTCGTATCCGTTTTGAGCCAAGTTGATGTTTTTATCTTTAGCATTTTCTCCGAATTTACGTGTCTCAAATAATCGTGTTTTAATAATTTTGGGTTGAAGATTCCTAGTCTGGTTAATTGCATACCTAATTCAATATCTTCTATATATTCTGTGAATTGTTGAAGGTTGAATATAATTATTGCAATTTGTTGGCCTAGTTCCTTTTCTAATTTGAGCCTATTAATTATGTCAATTCCACTGTTGATTATGTCGACAATCATGTTTAAATCGTGGGTTTTTACATTGTCTTCTGACATGTTATTAATTTTGTCTTCTAGCTCTTCCCTATCGTCTTCATTTAATGTTCCGAATAAGTATTTATAAGCTTTTCCTACTATATTTAAAAGACCTCTTTTACTTCGCTGAATAATTCTTATACCATTTATTTCCCGTTTTAGTTTATCGACTAAATATTGTATTTGTGGTACATTGGGATAATCTTTTGCTTCGGTAACTAGGTTTTCGAACATTAGCATTGTCTTTGTTATGTTTATACTCAAATAGTGGTATTCGTAGGTGGTTGGAATTTCCATTGTTCCAGTTTGGAATATAAGATATCCATTTTTCGCGCTTATTGGGTTTACTTCGATATTGCTGCATTTAACCATGGTGATAAATGATAAGATGCAACTAAGCATTACTAGGAATGTGCTGTGTGTTTTGTTCTTCATTGGTCGTTTGATGCTTCCTGGGTATGGTGTTTCCTCTAGTTGTCTCATGATTGTTGTATATGGCCTGTGATCCTTGAATGCCATTGCTAGTGCTTCCTTCATTTCTATCCATGTTGTAGCTCTCTCTTGGGTCACAACTTCCAGTGCTTCGTCCACTAGTATTCTCTTCACCGCTCCATATACGACATGTGCTTGTCTCGGGTCTTGTGTTGAATACAAGTTGAGTAGTTGTTCTATCTGATTTACAAATCCAGATAGTTTTCCAGGTGTACCATCGTAATGATTTAATTCTTTTATTTGGTTTAATAGTTGGTTTAGATGGATTTCTGATAATTGTGGGACTGCCATGATGTATTTATTTTCTTCGGTTGTAGTTTTTAAATATTTGTGTTTTTAGATTAGGTTTTCGGAATTGAAAGTCTTTTAATTAACTTTGGTTCCGACCGCACGGGATTTTTGTTTGAATTCTACTTTCACGTAGATTCTTTTGCGGATCTCAAAAATATTTAGAATCACTGTTTTAATTCGCTAATCTTGGATAGCTAGTTGTATAGCGTATCCTTCAGTTGATTAGTACCGTACTAAAAGGACTCTTTTATTTTTCTTTAGATCCTACCGACTGCGCCAATTAAATAGTTGTAATACTCATAAGTTAAAAAAATATAATTTTATTTAACTGAATAATTACAAATATGGTTTTTGTTGAAGAACACCGACCGAACTGAACTCAATTTTGTTATTCTGATTTGGTTGACGTTCAAGCCTCGGTATCGAGCTTTTCCAATATGGACTTTGGACTTAAGGGAAATGATCAAATGAAGAGAAAAAGCTTCTGACTTCAATTGTTCTATGCTTCTCTTGGATCAAGTGCATTTGCTCTTGGATACAAGGGCTTTGGCTTTATAATTTGATACTTTTGTTTTCGGGACTGCGAGTCCGAAGTTTGAACGTGGGGACGTGATGTTTAGTCTACTTGTGGGTGGTTATTGGAGTTGGGATTTTTCCACTCAACCTTGGTTTGGAGGATCTTATGACAGTTCATTATGGTTCTAGGTTTTTTCCATTCAACCTTGGTTTTGAGGATCTTATTACAATTTGTTCTTATCGAATATTTGTTGGGTACATAGGGAGTGTATTTGGGTGTACATACTGTATGTGTAGTGGTGTGTAGTGATGTGTAGGCATATGCTTAAGTCTTAGGGACTTATGGATATGTCACTATATATAATATACATAGCTTACTTAGGCCTGTTACATACTTTTCAACGAAGACAATGGGCTGTAATGGAAAGTAACGGTTGTATTGATTATTTTTTAAAAATCATAAGTTATTAGTGAAAGAATATTCATTCACAAAGAAATTGAGCCATGTGATGTAAATTTATCAGAAAATTTTAAAGCAATTATACAGGAAACCCAGTTACAAGAGGCCCCACATAGCGACTACACCAATTAAGAATGAATAAAATATATAAACTGACACAATTATTAAAAGTATTAAATGATATACAGTATTCTGATAAAGATATAAGTTTTACAAGCATTGTTGGGTCATGCAGCCGCCAAAACTGTGCAGTAGACTAATTTCATACTTGTTAATATTTAAGCCAAATTATCAGTAGCATGCCCATAGTGCAAACCGCTGCTCTCGCGCGCATTTATCTGTACGGCGCTCATTCCTTTGTTGTTGTTAGCTACCTACGCTAAGCTTGGGCGCTGCATTTCGGCTGCCTGCCCGCCAATTGCCTTTTCGTCGCGTTTCGGAAAAGACCAACCTTACCATTGTCGCTATCGTAGATTATCGCTATTTCGCAAAATAAAACTGTCGTAGTAAAAACAAACGTTCTTCGGTTTTTTATTATTCGCAACAGCTATTGAAAAAGCTCAATAGCTCAACATTTGGTGACCCCGACGTGATCGTGTTAAGTTGCATGCAGTAATTAATGCACTTATCGCGTTTATAAATAAATATATATACATTAAAGCGCAATCGGTTGGACAAGTGAGTGGAGATTTCGGTGTGTTTAAGCGAGCTAGCATTGCGTACATACAAACATTGCTACACATATCGTTGCGTGCATTGACCCCGCTTGCATTTTCGGCATCTATTTTGTGCTCATCTTCCCGCTGAACCGAATCAAAGGCGATTTGTTGCGATGCCCGCTGAAGGTGAAAAAAACAGGGTGACCTTTTTGAAGCGCAAAGCCAATGCGCTGTTCAGCAGGTTGCAGAGGCTACAAACGTCGCTGTCTAATGAGACGCTAAGCGGTTACGACGAATCCACTCTTACGGTGAGGCTGGAGCAGATTGATGAGCTGCAAAGTGCCTTCAATGTTCTGCATACAGAACTGGAGGAATTGGACTTCAACGAAATTGGCAGTGAAATGAGCGAGTCTTTCTATGAATTCATCGTTGAAGTCAAGGCTAGTTTGCGCGCGGAAATAGCCAAACGCAATGTGCATTTCGCGCCGCACTCAACGCTTGCGGAAGGTATTGTGCCCCACCAGTGTAGTGGTCCTCAAACGCAGCCGCGTCCGAGGCCGATGCCGTTGCCGCCTGTGCAGCTGCCAACGTTTGGCGGCGGCTACGCAAACTGGGCGGATTTTTACTCCGTGTTCACGAGCATAATCGACAGCCATCCGGACCTCTCCAACGTTGAGAAATTCCAACATCTGCTGTTGGTGCAGCGCGCGCATTTATGGGAGGACCTGCAGTCCCTAAAAACGCTGGGAAGAGTTTCCTCGTCTAGTCCCATATCATCGCTCTCGCCGTTCCTGGATCAATTTGGACTTCTTAGAGTAGGCGGTCGCCTCCGGAATTCGTCGTTGGACTTTGATGGCCGCCACCCGAATAACTGCCACATCTCGGCAGTTATTAACTCCAGACCTTTAGTTCCCATTTCAGAAAACCCTGCCGATCTAGATGTCCTCACTCCGGCGCATTTTCTCAATGGTGGTCCGCCTTCGTCGTTTAACGAGCCAGATATAACGGGCCTAAACTATAATCGGCTTGACTCTTGGCAGCGCATCTCCTTTCTTCAGCATATATTTTGGTCGCGATGGAAGGAAGAGTACTTGACGTTGCTCCAGCAGCGTTCCAAGTGGCGCACCCCAAAGCCTGGCGCAGCCGTGGACAACGTCGTTCTTGTTAAGGACGAGAATCTACCCCCAATGAGATGGCCTTTGGCGAGAGTCATGCAGTTGATTCCTGGCAGAGACGGCGTCGCTCGAGTTGCAGAATTGAGGACCGCGTCTAGAGTAATAAGACGGGCAGTGAACAAGCTGTGTCTGCTCCCCCTTGAGGACTCTGTTGGAACACAAGCTTCCAACGGGGGGAGGATGTTGGGTCATGCAGCCGCCAAAACTGTGCAGTAGACTAATTTCATACTTGTTAATATTTAAGCCAAATTATCAGTAGCATGCCCATAGTGCAAACCGCTGCTCTCGCGCGCATTTATCTGTACGGCGCTCATTCCTTTGTTGTTAGCTACCTACGCTAAGCTTGGGCGCTGCATTTCGGCTGCCTGCCCGCCAATTGCCTTTTCGTCGCGTTTCGGAAAAGACCAACCTTACCATTGTCGCTATCGTAGATTATCGCTATTTCGCAAAATAAAACTGTCGTAGTAAAAACAAACGTTCTTCGGTTTTTTATTATTCGCAACAGCTATTGAAAAAGCTCAATAGCTCAACAGCATCATACGTCAGGAAATAAAAACAGTCCATGAAAACCCATTATACTCATATCCTTTTGCCTATGAAACAGAAGTTAATAAGCAAATTTAGGAAATGCTGCAAAAAGGCATTATACGCGAAAGCGACTCCTTCTATTGCAGTCCACTATGGATTGTTTCTAAATAAAATAGATGCCTCTGGCAAAAAAAAATTCTTTCTTTCTGAAAAAAGAAAGTTTTTCAAAAACTAAAAGGTGCAAGTCTCAAGCTCCAGTTAGGCAAGTGCAAATTTTTAAAAAAACACAAAATTCTTAGTCCATACTATAAGTTCAGATGGTATTTTAAGCGATCGAAATATTTTATGTGTCACACATAGAAATAAAAGAAATGATTATGTTAAATAATAAGAGGTATACAATTTATAGATATATATTAATAATCCTCTTGGTTGTCTTTAATTTGAATTTATGGCTAATAAATTCAATACTTTATTTTTATATAAAAATGTAAGACATCACCAAACAACATTATAATAACCTATCTAAATCCAAAAAAATATTTAAAAATGAACCAAAATATTCAAATAGTTAGAGAAAAAAATACTTAAATGGTAGTCAACGAAAATTTATGTTTTTTTTTAAATTTAATTGTTTGGTTATGCAGCCCGCCGACAGCAGCATCTCATCATAAATTTGAGGTATTTTATTCATCGCTCTTATGCATTGCTCTGTGCAGGAAAACATTTCGCATCCCCCTTTATGATATGTTCCTCTCTCTCAACAGAGAGCGAGCAAAGCTGTTTTAAACTTTATTCTGTAAAACTTGCTCATTTGCCTTCTGCATATCAAGGTAAGTTACAAATTAAGGGTTGGTCGCACCGGTATTGCTGTGATACACTTTAACTTTTAATCGGTTCGGTACGGGTACTGCCGCCGTTCGTTATACCCTACAGCCCTGTGTGGCAAAATATATTTAAATAAAAATTAAATATTAATACAAACTACCGTGTTTTTAAATCGCTACCCCATTTCTCTAGGTCAATGAAAAAGCTCATTTGCAAGCTTTCTTTGCCTACCGCCAAATTCGTGTCGTGTGACGGTTGGCTTTATGCCAAAACTGTCGTAAAGGTGGACCTCACCTACGACATTGTAATGCCGATCGCTGTCGTATTTGTGGAAGTGGGTACAACAAATTGCTACATTTTGGCTCAAGGCCTTTGTCATCTCGCTCCTAGCCTGCTAAAGCTCAGCTCAGCTTCTGATGCTCATTCTAACGGATTCCAATTAGTTGCACAGGAATCATCACCTGGTCACTCTTCTTCCTTAGTGGCTAAAAATCTTGGACCCACTCATCAATATTCAAAATAAATCAGGATCTTGGGTTCCTTGTCGCGCCTTGCTTAACTCCGGCTCGCAACTACACATTATCACCTCTCGTTTGGCACACACTTTGCAATTGCCCAAGTACAAGTCTGCAGCTAGAGTTTCTGGAATTGGTGAAGCCAGATTTAGATCAGATGAATGTATGGTAAATATTAATCTCAATATTCAAACTTCAGAGTTCGTTGCCAACATCGCAGCTTTGGTAGCTCCTACTATCACGAACAACCAGCCGAACCAGCCCTAATCTTCGCTTGGCCGATCCCCAATTCTTCAGGCCCCAAAAAATTGACTTGCTTATAGGCGCTAGTCTTTTCTTTGATCTGCTGTGTGTAGGCCAAATAAAATTGGCCGATGGACTCGTTTAGGCATCCCTAACAACCCTAACAAGTCTTCATCATTGACCGTTCAATCAAATACGCCTCAAATGCCTGATGAGGGCATCCGTCTAGGGGAACTGGTGCGCAAATTTTGGGAGACAGAAACCATTGCTGAATCCGTCTCAAAGCGCACAAAGGAAGAACTCGCCTTTTTCTCCATGTGGAGAATATTCAGTTCGACTTCCTGCAAAGCGCAGCCCGAAAGTGTTGGGAGATTCCTATCGGCAAGCCTATCGCCGTTTTTTAAATCAACAAAACAAACTTGAACGCCATCGCCAGCTCAAAGAGAAGTATTCAGCCTTTATTCACGTGTACTTATCTTTAAATCATAGTTCTCTGGTACCATTAGACTCCTAGAAACTATGGATATTTTTTTTGCGGGTCACTGCGTTTTAAAGGAAGGCAGCACAACAACTAAGCTGCGTGTTGTCTTTGATGGCTCTGTCAAAACTTCTTCTGGATACTCTATAAACGAAATACTCATGGCAGGCCCCACTTTGCAGCCCAAACTGTTTCACACTTTGTTACAGTTTCAAACCTTCCCTGTTGATTTAACTGGTGACATCAGCAAGATGTGTACCGGTCAAGGAACTGGACAGCTATTTGCAATGCATTTTGTGGCGTGACCACGCCAGGAAAAAGTACAAGTATTTAAGCTTGATACCGTCACCTACGGAACAAAGCCTGTCAGAGTCATGCAGCAGCTAGCAGAAGACGAAAAAACGTCGTTTCCAATTGTCTCTAAAATTCTTCTTCGACTTTTATGTCGATGATCCCATCACAGGAGGTAACTCAACCGAAGAAGTCTTAGGATAGGATAGGATAGGATTACTGGTGTTCAAATGATCCTGGTACTTTGAAGGAGATTACCGATGCAAAAAAGGATTCCTTTCTCAAATTTCATGATGGCAGCCAAATTACCAAAACTTTTGGTATCGCCTGGGATTCAATCTCGGATATTCTGCTATTCTCCACATCGCCCATGAAAGCAGTTCAAAAATCCAGCCAGCGCTCCGTCCTGTCTGCAATTCCTCGCTTTTAGGACCCTCTTGCACTTATCTGCTCCTTAGGAAGTCCTGCAGCTTGGCTTATTTTCATGCCCTGTTTATTGCTGTTCAGATTCTGTTGTGGTGCTGTCCTGGATTCGAGATGAGTCTTCACGCTTTATCCAGGAGCTGTCAAATGCCATAGAATGGCATTATTTGCCTACAGCCTGCAATCCAGCGGACATACTTTCGAGAGGGTCACTTCCTAGAAGCTGATCGTGTCAAGTCTTTGGTTTCATGGTCTTGACTATCTTCAAGAAGAAAAATCGCACTGGCCAGAATCTTGTCTCGATCCAAAGATTCTCCCTGAGCTAAGGAAGAAGGCCTTCATCACTCTCAAGACCCCTGCCGACTTCGACATCCCAACCAATTGTAAACTTGTAAACTCTTTGCAAAAACTGAAGCATGTTTTTAGATATATCTTCAAGTTTCGTCATCGTATCAGGCATCCCGGCCTGACTGTTAATCATCTCACCGGTGGCATGAGGCTTATCATTCGTTCCATGCAGATGGCACATCTTACCGAGGACTATAATGCCCTGCTCAACAGTCGGCAAGTAATATCTTCCAGTTCAATTGCATGCCACGTCAGCAACCAGTCACTCGTGCCATTATACTCGACTATCATCGTCGTAATCTGAATTCTGGACCTCGGGCACTACTCGCTTCCATTCTACTGCAGTTCTGGCCCATTGGCGGTCGCAATACCACTGCAAGTGCAGTCAGCAAGCCACATATAGCTTGTCACATTATGGGTGGTCTTCCTAACGACCGCGTATCTGCTTCACATTCCTTCAAGGTCACTGGTCCGGACATTTACGGCCCATTGTGTTACAAAAATCCTGTTCAGAATAAAGCACGCACCAAGTGGTATATCTGCATCTTTATCAGCTTGTTCACCTTAATTTGGTTCAGGATCTCTCCACTTCTGCATTTCTTAATGCATTGCGTCGATTTATACTGACTCGTGGAAAGCCTGAACGCATATGGTCTGGGATATGGAGCTGGAGGGTCCTAAGCGATTGTTCCTGAACGCATCACATCAAACTTCACTACATGAATTCTGCTTGACTGATAGCATTGATACCAACTGTGTATACTGTAATATTGAAAATCCTTTGAATGTTTCTTTATGGAACATAATAGCTCCGTTTATTTTATAGTTAGACTCGTGTCAGTGGCAAAACTCGTCTGATTCTTAAAGCTACAGCCTCTTCTTAGGCTATGAATTGCGCCTTCGCTGCCTGGTGAAGTCGGCAGAGAATCGGCTATTATATATGTATGTTAAAAGAGTATATGTATATAGCGTATAATATGTATATAGCGGCCTTTGGTTAGCGTGGGAATTATGACCATGCATTTGTGCAGTGTGCCACTTGATTATTTATGCTAGCTCTACCAATGCTTATGTAATTATGTTATTGATTTTGTAATGATGAACTGTAATTAAGAACACAAGTCCGTTTTGAGTTGAATGCAGCCGTCGGGCTGACTTTATATTTATTCAATTTATTCTTT
Source organism: Drosophila sechellia (assembly GCF_004382195.2). Classification (NCBI taxonomy): domain Eukaryota; kingdom Metazoa; phylum Arthropoda; class Insecta; order Diptera; family Drosophilidae; genus Drosophila; species Drosophila sechellia. Next base: position 78,051 of record NC_045952.1, read on the forward strand.
TGATTTTAGAGTAGGCAGAAATGGTTCTGCCAGCTCAACGTCTACAGAGTGTCTGATTTTACAGTTTTGAATATATTTGGACTTAGGCTAATCCGCGTAGCTGCCAGCGGCGGAGAGGCGTTCTTATATATTATATATCTTATATATCTAGACTTATCGGGAGAGCGAGCTATGTATGTACGTATGTATTATGCATTTGGTCGGCGTGGGAATTCTGACCATGCACTTATACTTTTTGGCCTTCAAGTGGGCAATGCACTTATACTTTGTGGCCTTCGAGTGGGCGATCATGTTACATCCGCCCTGGCCTAACTGCGTGCATAAACATAAACATAAGCAACAAAGTGCTGCCATATGTTAATATGCTATTTTATTCCAAATCAAAATGGCACCGTGGAAGAAAATCTTTGAACACGTTTCAATAGATGAGTTTAAAAATATGGGCAATAAAATATTAAAGAATTTAAAAGTAGCGCTACTTATCCCGGTGACCCACATAAATAATGAAAAAGAAAAAGAAGCTATATTGTCTACATTACATGACGATCCAATACAAGGAGGGCATATAGGCATTATAAAAACCTTGCCCAAGGTCAGAAGACATTATTTCATATAATGCATATATAGCATATAGCATGGTCGCTCGGGTGACGCTCGTCAGGATCCTTCTGCTCGCCTGTTTTGGGCCTCGGGAGTTCAACATCATGTTTGATAGCGCCCGATTTACTCCTTCTGTTTTCGAGCTAGCGTAGGCAAGGTGTTCTCGGAACGAAAGCCTGGTGTCAATCATGACTCCCTGGTACTTGATTGCCCGAGAGGAGGACACCTTGGTACAGCCTACTTCGACAGTGGCCGTCTCCACCGCTTTCCTTGAGCTAATCAGGACAGCCTCAGTCTTCTCCGGCGCCAGCTCTAGCCCCATTGAACTGAGCCAATGTTCAATGGCCCTGATGTTTTGGTTACAGCTTTCTTCGGCCTTGCCGGGATACTTGTCGACAACGAGCAAGGCCACGTCGTCCGCGAAGCCTAAGATCTCGCTCCTCCCGACCAGCGGTAGGCGAAGTATACCGTCGTACATGATGTTCCACAGAAGCGGGCCGAGGACCGAGCCTTGCGGGACTCCACCGGTGTTCTGGTTCCTGAAGACGCCTTCCGACGACTCACACAGTAGGACCCGATCAGAAAAAAAACTGCGGATGATCCTGACTAGGTAGGCTGGGACGCTGAAGCCAATTAGTGCTTCTAGGATCCGGTCCCATCTCGCTGTGTTGAAGGCGTTCCTGATTTCTAGAGTGACCATGAGGCAGTACTCTTTGCTACCACCCTACCATCTGGTGCCGTCGATTGCTTGGGCCGCAACTTCGACCACTCTGTTGACAGCGTCGACGGTGGACCTTGCTTTCCTGAATCCAAACTGGGACCGTGAGAGGTCACCCGCGTCGGCGATAGCCCTCTCTAGCCGAATGCACACCATTTTCTCCAGGAGCTTGCCAGTTCCATCGACGAGGCATATTGGCCGGAACGATGAAGGCTCCTCGGGTGGTTTCCCTGGTTTTGGGAGGAGAAGCAGCTTTTGGATTTTCCAGCAACTCGGGAAAACTCCTTCCTCCAGGCACTTGGTGAATGCCTTCGCAAACGAGTCTGGCTGGAGGTAGAGAGCAAGCCGAAGCGCCCTGATCGGGATGCCGTCGGGTCCGGGGGCCTTGCCGACCTTCAGCAGTTTTGCCAGCTCCAGGATCTCATCACTGCTGACCGTGGCGTCGGATTCGACGTGGTCCCCTGTGGCTGGGTCGGCTGGGCGTAACCCATGCATCACAGGGAACAGATGTTCCGCTACACTGCGGAGCATCGCTGGGTCCAGTAGCTTAGGAGTCCTTGTGTACGCCTTCTTGATCACCACCTTGTAGGCACTTCCCCATGGGTCGCTGTCAGCAGAATCGCATAGGTCGAGGAAGCATTTGCGCTTGCTCTTCCTTATGGCTATCTTAAGCGTTTTTCTGCGGGCTCTGTACTCGGATTGACGTTCGGCAAAGGACTCCGCACCTCTCCCGCGTTGGTAGCGACGTCTGGCGAAGAGGCACTCTCGACGAGCCGTCTCTATCTCCTGGTTCCACCAGTAGACAGGGGCTCTTTGTCGGCTATGCGACCTGCTCGATTGCATGCTGGCGTCGCACGCGGCCTTCAGCCGCCTCATCAGCTCCACTGCCGTCAGCTCGGCTCCTTGTCTGCTCGCCATGGGTAGGAACTGCTCTCGAAACACCTGCGTGTCCAGAGAGTCCGTCTTTTATTTAATCCTGGCCTGGGCTGGTGTCTGGGCTTGGGACGAGGGTGGGCATCCCAGGTCGCAGATGATGGAAGTGGTCACTGGCAGTGTAGTCCTCGCTGAGTCTCCATCTCGCTAGCCTGTACGACGAGCCGCTAGTGAAGGTGAGGTCCACCACGTTGGTGGTTGAGCTGCCCCAGTTCTCTGACCATGCGTTGAAGTCGCCCGCTATGAGAACCTGGGTGCGGCCTGTAGCATCCGCTGCCAGTCTGTCCAGTGCCCGGCTGAATGCGATTAGGGTCAGGCTAGGTATACGCTGTACACCCACCATCTGCCTACCCTAGCCCTAACAAATCCGATATCCGAAAGAACATCGGTTATTTGCTGGGTTTCTCTGCTGCACCTCCAGATCGCTGCTTTCTTGGTGCGGTCGAAAGCCCAGTCTGGGCTAGCCGCCGTTCGGTTCACGCACCGTCTGCACCAGCAGGTCTTGGGCTGCCGTGCAGTGATTCAGGTTTAGCTGAATCAGTCGCATCATTGCAGTGCCTTTGGTGCTCCTTTACCCGCCAATGGGAACTTTCGGGTGCATATTTGGTGGTTGGTCGCTTGGCTTCCTCTGCTTGCGCACAAGAAGCACTTAGCTTCGTTAGGGCACTCGGCGGCTTTGTGTCCCGCGGTCCCGCATCTGAAGCAGCACTGGCTTCTGTCAACGGTGCTTCTGCAGTGGGCCGCTATGTGGCCTTCTTCCAGGAATCTGAAGCATCTTTGGCGTGGCTCCAACTCCTTGATCAAGCATTGGGACCATCCTACCCTCACGCTTGATCAGCGGGTCCGTCAGATTGGCTGGGACTGCTATCACCGCAATCCCACATACACACAGTCCCACATCACACACATACATCTGTGCCATTGTGTGTGCAGTTTGGTTGCCGGTGCAAATACAGTGCTTGTAAAACTGTTCACCATTGTGCGTGCATTTTACACTATATCTCAGTCAACTGGGAAGCGAATTGCCTGAACGGAACTCAGTAAACGCAAAGAGAGATTGTTCAACTATGCGTCAAGATTCAGGAACTGAGTGGTCTTCTGGTTCTCTATTTCGACGACCCAATGTGCCTGACCTGAAGATACCAACCTTTAGTGGAATTTATACAGAATACACAGATATCGATGTCGGTGTTTTCCACTGTCATCGATAAAAACACAAAGCTGGCTGACATGGAAAAGCTTCAACACCTCAATTCTTGCCTAAGAGGTTCCGCTTTGGATGCCGTTGGCGCTTTAGAGGTTACTGATGCAAATTACCCGGCTGCTCTAGAGTTGTTGGATAAGCGCTACAACAATAGGCGGCTTATTTTCGAGTCTCACATTTCGGCGATCATGAACCTACCAAAGGTAGAGAGTCCATCTTCTGTAAAGCTGCGTCAGTGGGAGCAGACTGAAAGGCTTCCCGTCTGTGGTGAATTTGTTAAGTTTCGCTGACAGGAGGAAAAACGGTTGGCTTTATGCCAAAACTGTCGTAAAGGTGGACCTCACCTACGACATTGTAATGCCGATCGCTGTCGTATTTGTGGAAGTGGGTACAACAAATTGCTACATTTTGGCTCAAGGCCTTTGTCATCACGCTCCTAGCCTGCTAAAGCTCAGCTCAGCTTCTGATGCTTATTCTAATGGATTCCAAGTAGTTGCACAGGAATCATCACCTGGTCACTCTTCTTCCTTAGTGGCTAAAAATCTCGGACCCACTCATCAATATTCAAAATAAATCAGGATCTTGGGTTCCTTGCCGCGCCTTGCTTAACTCCGGCTCGCAACTACACATTATCACCTCTCGTTTGGCACATACTTTGCAATTGCCCAAGTACAAGTCTGCAGCTAGAGTTTCTGGAATTGGGAAAGCCAGATTTAGATCAGATGAATGTATGGTAAATATTAATCTCAATATTCAAACTTCAGAGTTCGTTGCCGACATCGCAGCTTTGGTAGCTCCTACTATCACGAACAACCAGCCCAACCAGCCCTAATCTTCGCTTGGCCGATCCCCAATTCTTCAGGCCCCAAAAAGTTGACTTGCTGATAGGCGCTAGTCTTTTCTTTGATCTGCTGTGTGTAGGCCAAATAAAATTGGCCGATGGACTCGTTTAGGCATCCCTAACAACCCTAACAAGTCTTCATCATTGACCGTTCAATCAAATACGCCTCAAATGCCTGATGAGGGCATCCGTCTAGGGGAACTGGTGCGCAAATTTTGGGAGACAGAAACCATTGCTGAATCCGTCTCAAAGCGCACAAAGGAAGAACTCGCCTTTTTCTCCATCTGGAGAATATTCAGTTCGACTTCCTGCAAAGCGCAGCCCGAAAGTGTTGGGAGATTCCTATCGGCAAGCCTATCGCCGTTTTTTAAATCAACAAAACAAACTTGAACGCCATCGCCAGCTCAAAGAGAAGTATTCAGCCTTTATTCACGAGTACTTATCTTTAAATCATAGTTCTCTGGTACCATTAGACTCCTAGAAACTATGGATATTTTTATTGCGGGTCACTGCGTTTTAAAGGAAGACAGCACAACAACTAAGCTGCGTGTTGTCTTTGATGGCTCTCCCAAAACTTCTTCTGGATACTCTATAAACGAAATACTCATGGCAGGCCCCACTTTGCAGCCCAAACTGTTTCACACTTTGTTACAGTTTCAAACCTTCCCTGTTGATTTAACTGGTGACATCAGCAAGATGTGTACCGGTCAAGGAACCGGACAGCTATTTGCCATGCATTTTGTGGCGTGACCACGCCAGGAAAAAGTACAAGTATTTAAGCTTGATACCGTCACCTACGGAACAAAGCCTGTCAGAGTCATGCAGCAGCTAGCAGAAGACGAAAAAACGTCGTTTCCAATTGTCTCTAAAATTCTTCTTCGACTTTTATGTCGATGATCCCATCACAGGAGGTAACTCAACCGAAGAAGTCTTAGGATAGGATAGGATAGGATTACTGGTGTTCAAATGATCCTGGTACTTTGAAGAAGATTACCGATGCAAAAAAGGATCCCTTTCTCAAATTTCATGATGGCAGCAAAATTACCAAAACTTTTGATATCGCCTGGGATTCAATCTCGGATATTCTGCTATTCTCCACATCGCCCATGAAAGCAGTTCAAAAATCCAGCCAGCGCTCCGTCCTGTCTGCAATTCCTCGCTTTTAGGACCCTCTTGCACTTATCTGCCCCTTAGGAAGTCCTGCAGCTTGGCTTATTTTCATGCCCTGTTTATTGCTGGTCAGATTCTGTTGTGGTGCTGTCCTGGATTCGAGATGAGTCTTCACGCTTTATCCAGGAGCTGTCAAATGCCATAGAATGGCATTATTTGCCTACAGCCTGCAATCCAGCGGACATACTTTCGAGAGGGTCACTTCCTAGAAGCTGATCGTGTCAAGTCTTTGGTTTCATGGTCTTGACTATCTTCAAGAAGAAAAATCGCACTGGCCAGAATCTTGTCTCGATCCAAAGATTCTCCCTGAGCTAAGGAAGAAGGCCCTCATCACTCTCAAGACCCCTGCCGACTTCGACATCCCAACCAATTGTAAACTTGTAAACTCTTTGCAAAAACTGAAGCATGTTTTTAGATATATCTTCAAGTTTCGTTATCGTATCAGGCATCCCGGCCTGACTGTTAATCATCTCACCGGTGGCATGAAGCTTATCATTCGTTCCATGCAGATGGCACATCTTACCGAGGACTATAATGCCCTGCTCAACAGTCGACAAGTAATATCTTCCAGCTCAATTGCATCCCTCGTACCCATCATTGAGAGTTGGTGGCAGACTGAAGCACTCATCGTTGGACTATGACGCACCGGATCAATTAATATTGCCACGTCAGCAACCAGTCACTCGTGCCATTATACTCGACTATCATCGTCGTAATCTGAATTCTGGACCTCGGGCACTACTCGCTTTATTCTACTGCAGTTCTGGCCCATTGGCGGTCGCAATACCACTGCAAGTGCAGTCAGCAAGCCACATATAGCAAGCCACATATAGCTTGTCACATTATGGGTGGTCTTCCTGACGACCGCGTATCTGCTTCACATTCCTTCAAGGTCACTGGTCCGGACTTTTACGGCCCATTGTGTTACAAAAATCCTGTTCAGAATAAAGCACGCACCAAGTGGTATATCTGCATCTTTATCAGCTTGTTCACCTTAAGTTGGTTCAGGATCTCTCCACTTCTGCATTTCTTAATGCATTGCGTCGATTTATACTGACTCGTGGAAAGCCTGAACGCATATGGTCTGGGATATGGAGCTGGAGGGTCCTAAGCGATTGTTCCTGAACGCATCACATCAAACTTCACTACATGAATTCTGCTTGACTGATAGCATTGATACCAACTGTGTATACTGTAATATTGAAAATCCTTTGAATGTTTCTTTATGGAACATAATAGCTCCGTTTATTTTATAGTTAGACTCGTGTCAGTGGCAAAACTCGTCTGATTCTTAAAGCTACAGCCTCTTCTTAGGCTATGAATTGCGCCTTCGCTGCCTGGTGAAGTCGGCAGAGAATCGGCTATTATATATGTATGTTAAAAGAGTATATGTATATAGCGTATAATATGTATATAGCGGCATTTGGTTAGCGTGGGAATTATGACCATGCATTTGTGCAGTGTGCCACTTGATTATTTATGCTAGCTCTACCAATGCTTATGTAATTATGTTATTGATTTTGTAATGATGAACTCTAATTAAGAACACAAGTCCGTTTTGAGTTGAATGCAGCCGTCGGGCTGAATTTATATTTATTCAATTTATTCTTTTGATTTTAGAGTAGGCAGAAATGGTTCTGCCAGCTCAACGTCTACAGAGTGTCTGATTTTACAGTTTTGAATATATTTGGACTTAGGCTAATCCGCGTAGCTGCGCTGCCGGGTACGCCAGCGGCGGAGCGGCGTTCTTATGTATATCTTATATATCTAGACTTATCGGGAGAGCGAGCTATGTATGTACGTATGTATTATGCATTTGGTCGGCGTGGGAATTCTGACCATGCACTTATACTTTTTGGCCTACAAGTGGGCAATGTACTTATACTTTGTGGCCTTCGAGTGGGCGATCATGTTACATCCGCCCTGGGCCTAACTGCGTGCATAAACAAAAACATAATCAACAAAGTGCTGCCATATGTTAATATGCTATTTTATTCCAAATCAAAATGGCACCGTGGAAGAAAATCTTTGAAAACGTTTCAATAGATGAATTTAAAAATATGGGCAATAAAATATTAAAGAATTTAAAAGTAGCTCTACTTATCCCGGTGACCCACCTAAATAATAAAAAAGAAAAAGAAGCTATATTGTCTACATTACATGACGATCCAATACAAGGAGGGCATATAGGCATTATAAAAACCTTGGCCAAGGTCAGAAGACATTATTACTGGAAAAATATAAGTAAATACATAAAAGAGTACGTCAGAAAATGTCAAAAATGCCAAAAAGCAAAAACAACGAAGCACACAAAGACCCCAATGACTATAACTGAAACACCAGAACATGCTTTCGATAGAGTTGTTGTGGACACAATTGGTCCACTACCCAAGTCAGAAAATGGTAACGAGTACGACGTCACTCTCATATGTGATTTAACCAAGTACTTAGTTGCCATACCAATAGCAAATAAAAGCGCAAAGACAGTCGCAAAAGCTATATTTGAATCTTTTCTTCTAAAGTACGGTCCAATGAAGACGTTCATAACGGACATGGGAACGGAGTATAAGAATTCAATAATTACTGACCTGTATAAATATTTGAAAATAAAAAATATAACATCAACAGCTCATCACCACCAGACAGTTGGAGTAGTAGAAAGAAGTCATAGAACTTTAAACAAGTATATACGATCCTACATATCGGCGGACAAAACCGATTGGGACGTATGGCTTCAATATTTCGTATACTGCTTCAACACGACCCCATCTATGGTACATAATTATTGTCCATATGAATAAGTTTTCGGTAGAACAAGTAATTTACCGAAATATTTTAACAAACTACATAACATAGAACCAATATATAATATAGATGATTACGCTAAGGAGAGTAAATATAGGTTAGAAGTAGCATATGCGCGAGCAAGAAAACTGCTTGAAGCGCATAAAGAGAAAAATAAGGGAATCTATGACTTAAAAGTAAATGACATAGAGTTAGAAGTAGGAGATAAAGTTTTATTTAGAAATGAGGTAGGTCATAAATTAGACTTTAAATACACAGGGGCCTATAAGATAGAAAGCATAGGAGATAATAACAATATTACGTTACTTGCTGATAAGAACAAAAAACAAATAGTTCATAAAGATAGAATAAAGAAATTTTATTCATGATTGAATTTAAACTTATATTTTCCTTAATCATTTATACAAATTTTCCATACACTACGTATATTTTTATCTTTGCATTACAAAATCAACTATTGTTGTTCAAACAAAAACACAAACAAAATAAAAAAAAAAAATAAAAATAAAAATAAAATAATTTGCATTTAATAATCAAAATAACTTCACTAGGTTACGTTATTTTTCAAAAGGAGAGAGATTTAGTATGTGCCTATGCAATATTAAGAACAATTAAATTTGTCTGATATCATATATACCGGCTTGCACTTCAAGCCTTTGAAAAAATTGATCTAAATCAAGAATTCCATTAGTATAAAGATCACCAACATCATATCTTGCAATGATTTTCTTTCCATGTTTAAATAAACATATCGTGTCATTCAATTGCAATGTCACTACTTTTCGTACCTCGTCATTTGTTATGACTTCGTATACGTTGGGCTCTGAAGCTATTTCTTTGGTTTGTCCAATTCAATTATCCAATTGTTCTTTTCCTGCGCAGGATTTTTGTCTACGTTGAAATCTTGTAGTGACTTTTAATATATTTCCAGTTATTTCTTTTAGCTCTTTGGTGGTTATTCTTGATAACGCATCAGCTACATGATTGTCCTTGCCCTTTAGATACTCTAACGTAAAATTATATTCCTCTAGTTCAAGCCTTATTCTTGTTAATTTAGAGCTGGGGTTCACCATCGAGAATAAATATGTCAATGGTCTATGGTCTGTTTTCACAGTGAAGTGTTTTCCATAAATGTATGGTCTGAAATGTACTATTGCCCAATGAATTGCTGATAACTCTTGTTCCGTTGTACTCTTATTGCTTTCACCTTTTGTAAAAGCTTTTGATGCATAAGCAACTGGGAGTTGGTGGCTGTAATAATTCATTAGTTTAGTCTTCGTTTCAATACACTTTATTTCACAGTTGGTTTTATTATTTATTATTAGTTTACAATGGTTATTCTAATACGTGTGTTCGCATTCAACTCCATTGATCGACTGACTCTCTCTCTCCAGTCTGATCGCTCGTCTCTCTGCTTATGTTAGATTAATCGGGAGAGCGTGAGATGCGCTCATCTTCCTCTCGCACCGGTTCCCACATCCCTCCTATGTTTTTCAGCTTGAGCTTCAACCCAGGTCCCGCAGACGTATCGTTTTCCTCGGATGATTTGGCCAGCGAGTGTTGGTTGTGTTTCTCCAAGTTCGTGGTGGAAGCCGGAACCGTCATCGTTGTGGAGGCAGCTGGAATCTTTTTTAGATGGCTAACGTCCCTAAGAAGTGTCTTACCACCCCCTGAGACTTTAACAATATTTCCCTCTCTCTCCAAGACCTGGTATTCAGTTATGTCAAAGTTCGGTGTCAGCTTACTAGGAAATATTACGTTTTTCATTAGTACCTGATCTCCTACCTGAATGTCTACATCCTTTGCCCCTCTCTTTTTATCCCCAGCCACTTTACTTTTATGCTTTTGTATTTGGTCATTATCTTTTTCAGCCGAGTCAGTAAAAGCCCCTACAACATCTTGTATGTTAGGAATTTTATCTCGAATCAAACGATTAAACATTAACTCTGAAGGGGCTGTTCAAGTAGTACCATGAGGGGTGACGTTATGCATTAAAAAAAAGTCCTGAATTTCCTGCTCCAAGTTCTTCTTATTTAAGTGTGCAATTTTTAGTCTTTTTACTAGGGACTTGTTTATATTCTCCACCTCACCATTAGCCTGAGGCTAATATGGTGGAGTCCGTACTAGGGTAATGCCATTCAAACTGCAATAATTTTCAAACATCTCACTAACGTACTGTCTACCATTATCTGTCCGCAGGTACTTTGGAAACCCTAATCGGCAGAATATTTCCTTCATTGCCCCAATAATAGCTGTTGAGGATATCGATTGCATAAACTTTAGCTCCATGTATCTTGAAAAATAGTCTATAAACCCCAGGACATATTTTCCATTCGGCAATCGACCCAAAAGATGACTGGCTATCGACATCCAAGCGCTTGTTGGAAATGGAGTTCTCTGCATCGGTGCTGGGCCTAAAGGTTGAGAAACTACTAAACAGTCTCTACATGCTTTTAAAAAATTCTCTGCGTCTCGGTCGATGCGTAGCCACCATACCTTTGACCTTAAACGCCGCTTCATTGCAGACTCGCCTGGATGACCTTCATGGGCAAGTTCTAATACTCTCTTTGGAAGTGTTGCCCGGATGACTAATCGTGTTCTGGGTAAAATTTGTTTGATGTACATGGATCCCAAGTGTCAGTCTCCAAGCAGGACATGGCGTCAATAATTTCCTCATCCATACTATTTGCTTGGGATATTTCTGATATGTGTAACGCTGCAGGAACAGAGTATTCGATGACCCGAAAGACATTATATTCATCATTTCGCCAGGAAGAGTTCGTCGCAGCCAGTTCACAAAGTCGAGACAGAGCGTCTGAAATATTCTCTTTGCCCGGCTTGTAGATTACTTTAAACTTGAACGCCTGTATGCGTAAGAGCCACTTTTCAATTCGCGCTGGAGGCTTCGAAGTTGGTTTGAATATTGCCTCCAGTGGTTTGTGATCCGTCACCAGCTCGGAAAAAATAAAACTTCTCAACAGCCCAGACTAAGGCCAGACTTTCTTTTTCCGTCTGTGAATATCGCTTTTCAACATCCGATAGACTCCGACTAGCAAACGAAATTATTTTTAGTTCCTTGTCTCTAGTGAACTGTAATAGTACAGCTCCGAGCGCGACAGGGCTGGCGTCGGCTATCAGTTGTGTAGTGCTATCGGGGTCAAAATAGGACAAGTTTGGTATCTTGGCCAAATGAGATTTTAGGTCCTCGTATGCTTTTTTCTTATTTTTATCCCAATTAAATCTGCAATCCTTTCTTAGCAAACGTCTTAATGGTTCTGTACGGTCGGCTAAATCCGGTATGAATTTGCCAACATAAGTGACAAGGCCCTGAAAACTGCGGACCTCCTCCTTATTTTTGGGACTTCTGAATGAAAGGATTGTGGATACTTTTTCCGGATCAACTTCAATTCCTCTGTCTGACAGGATATGCCCAAGAAATTTAACTTTATCCGTCTTCCAAATGCATTTCTCCACATTCAAGAGGACATTGTTTTTCTCCAATATATCCTTTATTTCTTTTACGGCGTTATCATGGTCATTTTCATTGGTTCCAAATATGATGATATCATCGATATAATTCAGGACATTTCGGCACGGTGCCAGTAGCTCCTCCAGTCTTCTTTGAAAAATTTCGGGTGCAGAGTTAACCCCGAACATCAATCGCTTATACCGGAACAACCCACGAGGAGTTATGAATGTTGTTCTAGCTCTACTAGCCTTGTCCAATTCTAATTGATGATATGCATATTTGAGATCCAGACGAGAAAAATATTTCGCTCCTCTCAGTTTGGTCATAAACGTTTCGAAGATAGGCAATGGATAGTTCTCCCTTAAAATTGCTTTATTGGCTAGTCTCATGTCTATACAGATGCGGAGATCCCCGTTTTCTTTGAATGTCATGACCATTGGTGAGATCCATTGAGAATGTCCCATTACTGGTTCAATGATATCGAGGGCTAACGCTTCCTCCAGTTTTCCAATAACTTTCTATTCCAACGCTATTGGAATCCGCCTCATTGGTTGTTGAACTGGTTTGATGTCTGGGTCAATGGATAGTCCTTTCCATTTTGGAAATGGAGATACGCTCTCTATACTGTTGACTCCCAAACCGAGTCGTAATACTTGTAGCTTTATCGCCGTTTCCTTTTCCTTTTTTAATTACAAAAAATGGAGCAATTACCTCCGGGTTAGATCCAATGGATACAGGTGCATCAAAACAACAGATTATTTGCAGTAATTCGTCTGAAGCATATGCTCTAAAATGATTCGAGCAGTCCCATTGGACGTTGAAAATTGTTGCTTTCTTATCTTGTAGAACTGACCAATCCTCCGGACTTATGAGATTGAAACGTGATCCTGAGTCGATGATGAAAGGCATTTCTTGGCCACCCACTTGGCATTTGATTACTTCGTCTTCGTCGTCACTTAGAATTTTAAAACAGTTATTTGCCGGTTTCTTATCATCCCCTTCATTTAACAGGTTCACGTTTGAGCGTTGTCGTTTTGTTGCATTGCTGTTGTTCTGGTTTCCTGGTCGCTTTAAATTGGTTCGGCACTTGTTTGCAAAGTGCCCGAACCGTGTGCATTTATTGCATTGTTGTTTTAAGGCTGGACAATTGGGGCTATTATGGTTGTGACCTTTTCGACCACATCTGCTGCACTCCCACTGCATGTTGAACGATTTTGTATTCGTTTGTATTCTGTTTATTCCCTCCAGATTCAGCTGTGGTCGCATTATCTCGGACTCTTTGTTGATTTCTTCCTCCATTTGGCAGAGATTTATTATCTCCGATAAATTGTACTCTTTTTCCAAAAGTTTCCGTTTTAGGCTTATGTTGGCGCAGCTATCGATGATTTTATCCTTTAAACAGATGTCCTCCATTTCGGCTTTAGTGGATCCAAAATCGCATTTTTGAATTTGGTACCTCAGCCTCAATACAAACTTCGCAAATGTCTCCCCCTCTGCAGGAGAAAGGTTCCTAAATAGATGTCTCTCGAAGCTTGAGTTCTGTTTCGGCGAGAAAAACGCATTCAACTTATCGACTAACGTCTGAAATATGTCGGTCTGGTCTCCAGCCGCCGTTTCCGTTATCACGGCTACCGTTTGTAGCTGAGGGCCGCCAAGATGAAACAGTTTGTTTCTTTTCCGGGATGGTGAACTGATGACCTCCTCAGCTTGCACATATATTTCGAAAGCTCTAAGCCATTTCTCCCATTCCACACGCAACAGGGACTTCTCAATCGTCTCGCAAAGAAACGGCCTGATTACGCTCTCTGCCATTGCTTGTAGGTCGACTATCGACTGATACTTTAGTACAGCCCCTGATCCAAATTAGCTCATATCTAATTATTCGACTCGTACCTTTAGTACAGCCCCTGACTTAAATCAGCTTATGATTATTTGTTCGGCTCGTACATCTAGTACAGCCCCTGACTTAAGTCAGCTCAAAATTATTTACTCGGCTTGTACATTTAGTACAGCCCCTGACCCAAGTCAGATAGAACAATAATAAAATCTGTGTCTCTTGACACTGTCACTGTAATTTGTCAGTTGTTTTCTCTTTCCTTTTATTTTTCATTCTTTTATTGTTGTTGTGTTTTTTTTTTACATACGAGCTGCCATAACTGAAATGCCTGCGAGCATTCTTACATTTTATTTCTTTTCCTACATTCTTTCTTCTCTTCATCACATTAGTTCGTCAGCGTGCATTTGCCCGCGCGTTCATATGTACATACGAACAACAAGAGTGAGCGAGGAAAAAAAAATTATCGAATTATTGTGTGACAATTTTGCCATCACAGATTTTCGCTAAACATTTTTTTTTTTTTTAATTTAATTTACATGTTATTTCTCCCTTGCATTAATTTGTCTATTTGTATTCGTTCGCGCGTTAGTTACCGAATCGCCTATACAGAGTATATACAATTCGGTACCACCCGCCAAGCCACCGAGGAGCAGTTCATCGCTCCACTAACTCCAACACTGTTGCAATGCTGACGCAGCAGTGGACAGGATGTCGATTGCGACAGTTCTGGTAAACAAAACTAGAACTGCCGCAGCAGCATTTCGGACAATGAGAACACAGCACATTCTTGTAAACCTTTTTAGCTTAAGTTTTTCTCGACTAATAAACGAGAGTTCAGTTCATTTTGAGACACAAATCAGAGCAGTCGCTTGTTTTATTACTTAAACCACTTGGATTCAAATACATCAGGACACACACCCACACACTCACACACCAGCTGCAGGAGACACTGGTAACTGGCGCAGTCGAATTACGAACAGGATACAACCCAGGGGACACCTGCAACCAGGATGAGAATCATAATAAGTCTAGTACTGTGAGTAGCTGTGTAGTGATGTGAAAGATGGTGTACAAAAAAAATCATAAAAATCAACGTATAAACAAATAAATATGATAATAAACTAAATAAATTAATCGAAATTTAAAAAAAAAAAAAAAGACAAATTAAATAATGATAATTATTTAAAAAATTCAACGATGATATAAACCACAGAAAAAAAAATAATAAACTTAGCGTCAGGCCATACGCCCACATATCGCTGGCAGTTCACTGCAACCGAGCAACAAGTTCGATGCGGCCCTTTTTGTTCGGCTTTCACAACATGTTCGGTGCGACGTGCAAACAGTGTCACAAACAGTGGGCAACGGCTGATACATAGCTAACAACATGGCTATGTGACAAACCGCTGGTTGCATCAATACGCTGGACGCGAACGGTTCGATGTTGAACAGGTCACTGAAGCAAGTCAAGCAGACGCTCGACACGCTGGACGCAACACGAACTCGTTCGAATAGGTCACTGAGGCGTATGATACAACTATCACGGCGGTCCGACAGTTATACCAACATAATACAAAAGAAAAACAAAATATACCTATACCCTTTCGTACTACCGCTGAATCAAAGCTACCTATATTGCACAAGAGATATAAGAAAGAATAACATACCACTACATTACAGATATTAAACACTCTCACAACAAGGGAAGAAGTCTACTACACAAAAATAATATGAACAACCTACAATTAATCTATTACACAAATAATATAAGCCATCTAGAATTAGATTATTACACAAATAACAACTACACTACCTTTCACTATAATATAATAACGATAAAGTAAATAGACCGAATCACCAATCAACTCACAGTTTAGAGATAGAAAGACAAATTATTAGATGTCGACTATTGGGAAAGTCAAAAAGATTATCCGAAACACCAGGAGCAAGATCAGGGCTAGCTCTAGCCTAACGGACGTTAGGGAAGAACCCGAAGAACAACAGCTGCAGGCCGTGCTTAGGTTGCCTTCAACATCGTCGATGAATTCGTCAACAAGCTCTCCGCTACTTAATCAAGCGGCTATACCAAACACTATGGACTTGGTTTCGTCCCTTAAGATTCCGGACGTAATCCGTCACCTACCGCCTTATGATGGCAACCCCAAAAAACTTAGCGACTTCATTAATAACGTCGAAGAAATTCTCCTATTAATCAGAGGAACCGATAAGACACCCTACGGTCAAATGCTCTTAAGGGCAATTAGACAAAAGATCGAGGGAAAGGCCGACGATGCGATTCACACATCTGGAGCCAGTCTTAATTGGGATGAAATCAAAGACGCATTGATTCTGCATTGTTCCGACAAACGAGACGAACAAACCCTCTTGACCGAGCTACATAGCCTCGCTGATTTTAAGCTTCCAATTCAAGCTCTATTCGAAAAAATTTGCGAAATCAAAACGACCTTTTTCAAACTAACCGATACCAAAGAATACGAACCAATATCTATTAGAACAAAGAAGAAATTGTTCGCTGACACCTGTCTGAATACGTTCGTAAGGGGTATCAAAGGCCCACTCGGTCTAACGGTAAGGTCCATGAGATTTACCAACCTCCAGGAAGCTTTCGAATGGGCTATCAAGGAAAGGGACATTTATTTCCAAGAAAATAAGAAAAAGCAGGAAATTACGCGGACAGAGTACAGACGACAAATCGGGTCTTCTAAAGAATACCAAAGACGATATCAGGGCAACCAAATCGATAGCCACAGACCGAGAGACTACGGTAGAAAGAGGACTTATCAACAATACACCCCGAACGTAAGAGATAACTTCCAATGCAGAAGGAATGACGTACCGGCAATAATGCCCAAAAATATGCAGACTAACCGTAACTACGAACACAATAGACCCGATAATTCAAACCCCAACAGGGCTAGGGGTACCATCAATAATATGGAACAGGTTTCAAACGAATATACCCTTAACACTCAGCTACACAATATAGACGAGGACGCAAATTTTCTATCAAGTGCCTCGAGAAACAAACAGGGTACTTAATTAAACGAGAGACCCGGTCCCCCTTACCATACATAATTATCCACCTAAATTCCGGATACCCTTTAAGATTCCTAATAGACACAGGGGGGCGACCATGTCATTCATTAACCCTGAATTAGTCCTAAACTCAGAACGAATTAACCTAACAAACCCAGTTTCAATTAAAACCGCACTTTACGTGCACGAAGTCTTCCAAAAGACCAAAATTCCTTTATTCAAAGAATTCTCGGATACTACATCTTATAAATTAATTCTGTTCAAATTCCATCAATTATTCGATGGATTAATCGGTATGGACATCTTACAAAAAGTAAAGGCAATAGTCAATATTCAAAAATCGGTACTAGAAACTCAACACTTTAAAACTGTAATGCACATAGAAAACAATACAGCCTCAGAACTCCTCGTTCTAGAGGAAACTTCCAAGAATATAGTGAAGCTACCCGTTAACATTGATAACGGCGCATTCTGGTGTGAAACAACACAAATTTCCGAAGACATCCTCATATCAGCAGGATTGTACCAGGCTAGGGACAACCTTAGTCTCATGGAAGTAGTCAATAAATCACGAGACAAACAGAAACTGTATCTCGACTCAGAGTTACAAGTTGAAAAGTACACCGAGAACGATTTTATTGAATTAAATGCCATGTTTGAGGTCAGTGACAACATACCCAAAGATAAGACCGATATTCTTACCCAACTGCGGACCGACCACTTAAACGTCGAGGAGCTGACTGCATTAAAAAACCTTTGCAAAAAATTTCCGAAACTCTTTCACCACGAGGGAGATAACCTAACCTTCACTAATCTGGTTAAACACCAAATACAGACTACAGACGAAATCCCACTACATTCAAAACCATTCCGGTATAGCCCCGTCGAAAGACAGGAGATACAGAGACAAATCACAAAACTTCTGGAACAGGACATCATTAGACACAGCCACTCCCCTTGGGGCGCACCTATTTTCCTGGTGTCAAAAAAGACCGACAACCCAAATAAAAAAAAATTGAGATTGGTAATCGACTATAGGAAGCTGAATGAAAAGACCGTCAAAGACAAATATCCCATGCCCATTATAACCGATGTTCTAGATAGAATAGGTAGAGCAAAATATTTCACGGCTCTAGATTTAGCAAGCGGATACCACCAAGTGGAGATGGATCCCAAGGACATTGACAAGACGGCCTTCTCGGCATTAGACGGACATTTTGAATTTTTAAGAATGCCTTTCGGCCTCACTAACGCCCCAGCAACCTTCCAAAGAGTGATGGACAACATACTAGCAGACCTTAACGGCAAATGTTGTCTAATTTATCTCGACGACATCATAGTCTTTTCGTCATCACTCCAGGAACATGTCAACGATCTAAAGTTAGTATTTGACAAACTAAGTAAAGCAAATCTAAAACTCCAAACGGAGAAATCAAAATTTTTCAGAAAAGAAATTGAATATCTGGGTCATGTGGTTACCGATTCCGGCATAAAATCTAACCCTCAAAAGTTACTCGCCATTAAGGCATTCCCTATACCAAAAACCCAAAAACAAATTAAATCCGTCCTGGGACTACTCGGTTACTATAGAAAATTCATAAGAGACTTCGCAGCGATTACCAAACCTCTGACTCAACAACTGAAAGGCAAAACAACAGTCAAAATAGATGAGGAATATACTAGAACTTTTGAAACGTGCAAAACGCTGCTATGCAACGACCCGATCCTTCAATACCCCGACTTCAGTAAACCTTTTATATTAACTACGGACGCTAGTAACTTCGCCATTGGGGCAGTACTGTCCCAAGGCACGCTCAACCATGATAGACCTGTGTCCTTTGCTAGCAGAACGCTATCAGACACGGAAATAAATTACTCAACCGTAGAAAAAGAAATGTTAGCCATTATATGGGCAACAAAACACTTTCGCCCCTACTTGTACGGACAGAAATTTAAGATCGTTACTGACCATAGGCCATTGACTTGGCTTATGAATTTCAAAGAGCCAAATTCAAAACTGGTCCGATGGAAACTACAATTACTGGAATATGACTATGAGGTTATTTACAAGAAAGGATCTCAGAACGTGGTAGCAGACGCTCTTAGCCGTGTAACGGCCGAAGTTAATACCAATTCCACGGTTCCTCCTGAAAACAAAGACACTTCCGATCTAATTTCCATCTCTAGCAAACCACTAAATGAATTCAACTTACAAATAGTCTTCAAGATCGCAGATAAAACCGAAAGAGCCATTTCTGTGCCTTTCAAAAACAAAATGAGAAGAACAATATCAGAAACACATTACGATAAGGAAAATATGACTAATATTCTAAAACAGATACTTAAACCCAACAAAACGTGTGCTATCTTTGCACCCAATGAAATTTTGAAAACTATTGAGGAAACCATGACAGAATACTTTTTACCAACCAAATTATACAAAGTTATTAGATGCACGAACCTTTTAAAAGACATAACCAACCCACACGAACAAGAAGCGGAAATACGTAAATACCACTTAGCAAACAACCACAGGGGAATAGACGAGACAGTGGCCCATTTAAAAAGATCCATATACTTCCCACTACTAAAGACCAAAATTTCACACATTATCAATGACTGCGATGTCTGCCAAACACTTAAGTACAACAGGCAGCCGCAAATACTCGAATATAGAGAAACAGAAACTCCTCTAACCCCAATGCAAATTATTCACGTAGACATTTATACGATCAACGGAAAAACAATACTAACCATAATTGATAAATTTTCTAAATTTGCGGCAATTTCAACAATCCTCGAGTAATTCCCCAGTGGAAAGACTCCATTCGTCTCTAACCGAGATATACAGAATAATTCTAAACAAAAGAAGGACAGAAAAACTCTCTTGTGACCACGAAGACATTTTCTTCGAAACTATCACAACCTACACGCAGTTCACTCGACAACGAAATACACACCCTTCGAGATTTTCCACGGAAGACCTCACAGTATAAATCAGAACATCTCCCAAAAAAACGAACACGACTACTTGCAAAAACTGAACGA
The DNA here is from genome assembly GCF_004382195.2 of Drosophila sechellia. NCBI lineage: Eukaryota > Metazoa > Arthropoda > Insecta > Diptera > Drosophilidae > Drosophila > Drosophila sechellia. Next base: position 97,733 of record NC_045952.1, read on the forward strand.
ATTTCCCAATACGATCTACCCAAACATTAAGAAGAACATGGACGATAAAATGAAGGACCGAATAGCTAAAAGTAATGAGAATAGGAACCTACCAGAATCAATTGAGATAGACAGAACAGTCTTTAGAAAGGAAAACAGAAGGAACAAACTAACGCCCCGATTTATAAAACATATCGTTAAAAAGGACAATGGGCTAACCTTTATATCACACAAAGATCAAAAGATCCACAAATCAAAGATAAAGAGAAGAACCAAATAGTAATCACAGCCATATTTTTCAGATTATACTGCGTAACAGCACAGTTTATCAAGATTCAACAATTGGAGGAACACGACAAGATAGCGAAGATCGACCTGGGAAACGCAAGACTGGTACAATCTTACAAACACTTGCTACACAAAATCAACACAAATGACCTCCTCAAAAACACAGAAAATTTCGAAACGACAGTAAACGACTTAAGACATATAGAATTCTCTGAAGAAATAATTGACGTTTTAAAAGAAAAGGTAGACCAGCTAAAAATCAAAATTAAAGCATTAGTACCTTCAAGAAGAAAAAAAAGAGGATTGGTGAACGGCCTTGGCAGCTTAACAAAAGTTGTAACAGGAAATATGGACGCTAAAGACGCCCAACAAATAAATGATAAGTTTAACGTTGTTAGGGAAAACGAAGATCAAATTACACAAAAAATTAACCAACAAAGTAAACTTAACCAAGAAATTACCTTAAGATTCGAAAACATTACACAACACATAAACCAAGAACAAACAACTATTAACAACTTCATTAAAAATTACAACAACAAAATATATAAAACACTTAATGACGAACACAACCAAATACACTTACTCCAATACATTACTAGAATTAACTTTAATATAGATATTTTACAAAACCACATTAAGAACATAGCGGAAAGCATTTTGCTAACTAAACTCAATATAATACCTAAATTCATACTATCAGAAACAGAAATCGAATCCATAAACAAATTTATATCCAATCAGAACATAATAGAATCCGAAGAACATTTATATAGATTGCTAACCTTAGAAACTTATATTGATAAATCGTACATAATATTCCATGTCAAAATACCTATATTTAAGACACAAACTTTCCAATTGGCACACGTGGTCCCTCTACCACTACATCAAACTAAATTCTTAATCACACCTAACTACATTTTATATAACCAAAACGACCAAGTTACGTACTTCGAAGAAAAGTGTCCGAAAATACATACGACCTATATATGCGAAAGTGCTCGAGCACAAACCAACTTAATCGACATCAGCTGCATCAAAGGAATACTCCAAGGTCAAACAGCAACATGCGACATTAAAGACATCGGGCTGCAAGAAATCATCAAGGAAGTGGAACAACGCCACATCTTCATATTCAACACCGTGAGAACCAACGTCACATCCTCTTGCCGACCTCCCTTCCTAATCAATGGGTCAGTGATACTAACATTTAACAACTGCACGGTCAATATCAATGGCCTAACATATGACGATACGTTGATGGAATTCGAACAGAAAACAGAACTCTCAATAGAGTCGTTCAAGAAGATTAATATTAACAACACGTTCGATGACATAAACCTGTACAAACTTCACCTACGGTCCAGCCAAGACGACCTAATTGTCATGAAAACCTCAGCAACAAACCATCTTTACACAATTTACATTTTATTTGCCCTTTTGACCATATGTGCAGCATGTATCCTGATATGTAGAAGAAGGAGCATAATTTTCGCGTCGTCAGAGCTCCCGTTAAACTACGCTCCGGCCATTCCATTAATGTGGCCGTCACTCCATTCCAGGGGGGGAGGAGTTACCGAATCGCCTATACAGAGTATATACAATTCGGTACCACCCGCCAAGCCACCTAGGAGCAGTTCATCGCTCCACTAACTCCAACACTGTTGCAATGCTGACGCAGCAGTGGACAGGATGTCGATTGCGACAGTTCTGGTAAACAAAACTAGAACTGCCGCAGCAGCATTTCGGACAATGAGAACACAGCACATTCTTGTAAACCTTTTTAGCTTAAGTTTTTCTCGACTAATAAACGAGAGTTCAGTTCATTTTGAGACACAAATCAGAGCAGTCGCTTGTTTTATTACTTAAACCACTTGGATTCAAATACATCAGGACACACACCCACACACCCACACACCAGCTGCAGGAGACACTGGTAACTCGTTCGATACCACATTTGTATGTACATATGTATATATGTATATATACGAAGAACGCCAGGGAACGAAAAGAACAAACTAACGGGACTGTTGCGTGCTAATTTCAGCACTGAATTTTTCTTATTTTAATTAATTTATAAGTTGTTGTTTTTTTTTTTACCTCGTCGCCAATGTAATAATTCAGTAGTTTAGTCTTCGTTTCAATACACTTTATTTCACAGTTGGTTTTATTATTTATTATTAGTTTACAATGGTTATTCTAATACGTGTGTTCGCATTCAACTCCATTGATCTGACTCTCTCTCTCCAGTCTGATCGCTCGTCTCTCTGCTTATGTTAGATTAATCGGGAGAGCGTGAGTTGCGCTCATCTTCCTCTCGCACCGGTTCCCACAGTGGCCATTATGGTTTTGAGTTAAAACAGCGCCACATGCTTGCTTGCTCGCATCTGTTGTTATGCAAAATTCTTTGCTGAAGTCTGGGTACTGCAAGAGTGTTGGGTTAATTAGCTGAGATTTTAAATGTATGAATGCATTTTGACATTCATCTGTCCACTCGAATGGAACATTCTTTTTACATAATCTTGTTATGTGCCGCGAATAGTCGGCGAAATTCTTGATAAAACGTCTGTAGTAATTGCAAAATGCTACAAAACGTCTAGCGCTGTCCGCATCATGTGGAACGGGATAGTTCTGAATGACATCATATTTTTTGTCATCCGGCAAAATTCTTCTGTCTGTGCATTTACTATATGTCCCAAAAATGTGACTTCATTCATGAAAAATGAACATTTTTCAGGATGTAACTTTAGTTTGTATTCCCTGCATTTACCAAAAACTTCAGTGAGGTTTTTAAGCATATGTTTTTCGGAACAACCTATGACTATTAAGTCAGCCATATAAAGGAATGCTTGAGACGGTTCTATTCCGGAGAATGCTATAGTCATCATTCTTTGAAATGAATTAGGCGCTATTTTTAAGCCAAATGGCAATCGCGTGAAACGATATGAGTCATTGCTGGTTGAGAAAGATGTTATATCTCTCGAGCCTTCATCCAGTTCGATTTGATGAAAACCTGACATTAAATCAAGGCAGGAGAAATATTTTGCTCGACCAAGTTGGTCCAAAATATCATCTATTCTATTCTATTTCTTATTAATTTGGCGATAGTCTATTGCTAATCTCCATTTCTTTTTATCAGAATTCGGGCTTGACTTTTTAGGTACTAATAGCAAAGGGCTATTGTACTGTGAAACTGATGGTTCAACTATTTTGTCTTTTATTAATTTCTGAACTAGGGCTTGCATTTCTTCTACTTGACTTTGAGGACTTCTATAATTTTTCGTGTATACCGGCTCATCATCTTTTAATCTCAACTGTTGTTTATAAAAATTATTAACCGTTATAGGTTCTGATTCTAATGCAAATATATCTATATATTCGCTGCATATATTTTCTAATTGTGATTTGAACAATTCGGGGAAATTTTTCTTTAATTGAGATAAGACAGTTTTATATCTATTTTCACTATTTGTCTGAACTACATTGTAGTTCGAAAGTGGCTCATATTTTAAAGTGTCCATAAATTCGGACAAATGTATTACTTGATGTTGCGATTGTATTTGCAACATAAATAACAGTTTGAATTTCCTGGTTTGGAATTAAAATGTTATCATCTTTTGATGATACTATTAATCTTCGGACAACTTGGGATCTTGCTGGTAATAACGTTGTGTTAATACCAGAGCTGTATGTTATGGGAATGTAGATTGGAAATTTCAAATTGTTTGGTCTAATTATAAACCAATCATCTTCTTGGTTTAAATCGATTTGGCAATTATATTTTTTAATGAAATCTATTCCTATTATTCCATCACACGGTATGGGAAAATTTTTATCTACTAAATGAAAGTCTGTCTGTATCTCAATAAAAGTCTGTCCTTGAGACTGAATTTTCTGTTGGCTTATGCCTTGAATGTTTATTTTGTTGATTATTTGAATATTAGAAAATTTGTCAGAGTTCTCTTTGAGAATAGAGATATCTGCACCTGTATCAAGAAGAAAAACTAGTTTTACGCCTGTTTCGGCATGAATGAATGTGGAAAATATGTTGAGATTATAATTGATGGTGGCTGTTGGCTGTTGCGAGTTTCCCTGATCTTGGATTACTCGTACATTGGCATTATTTCTGTTGTAGTTATTTTGATTGTTGTTACGGCCTCTGTTTTCATTATAGCGGCCTCTGTTATAGCCATTATAACGGTTATTATTTCCATTATAGCGGTTTTGATAACCGTTATTCTGGTAACCGTTATTTTGGTAACCGTTATTGTAGTTGCCTCTAATACTATTGTTATTAAAGCCTTTACCGCGGTTACCACCTCTATTGGCATTTCCGTATCCTCGTTGGATCTGTTACCTCTAAAGTACATCACTTTATTGATGTCACCGGTAACTCTTGTACTCGTTCTTATGTATGCGCTTATCGCTGCATCCATAGTGGTGCAAGTCCCTGCTTCCAGTACTGTTTTGATACTTTCGTGCTCAGCACGATTTATCATGGTTTCAATTGGCTCTTTGGTGCTTAGACCAGTGGCATGTTCTAGAGGTATACCCTCATCGATATGGGAAGCTTCTAATAGCTTTCTCAGGCTATCAACTTCAGCGGTAAATTGCATTGCAGTTTTACCTCTTTGCTGAACTGTTGCTAGCTTTGCTTTGACATTACTGGATGTCTCACCGACAACTACTTTCTGCAACTTTTTTATAATTGCTGGAATTGTCGTTTTATTTTGTTGATTATTTGAATATTAGAAAATTTGTCAGAGTTCTCTTTGAGAATAGAGATATCTGCACCTGTATCAAGAAGAAAAACTAGTTTTACGCCTGTTGTGCCAACTATTTTTGACTTAATGACCTCAACTGCAATGTCTTCAAATGGTCCCTTAGCTAGGTCTACCAATTTGATTGCCTTAATGAATCTTTGTAAATGGATCTTTTGTCCATCAAATTCTGGCACTGTGCAGGCGACTTCCCTAATATAAGACCTAACGGCAGCTGCTTGTTCTGCCATGGTTAATTTATTTTCTGAGTCAGCTGCGTTATTTTTTTTATTTTCTTCCTTCAGCACTAGTTTTTCTGGTATAGTTAGATCGTGAAGATCTTCCTCTTTAATGTCTTCCTCGACTACAGTTTTAATTTCCTCGTCTGAGTCAGTGCTTTCTTCATTAAAATTTATTGTTAATGGAGTGTTTACTATTGTCGGAATTTCTATCTGGAGGCTGAATTTATTTTTTATTAATATTAATTTTTCTCTTAATGCCACCAGTAGTTCCGAAACTTTAGCACACTTTTTTCTGTCCAAGTTCTTTCTATTCTGTTGTATTAGTTCTTTGACTTCATTGTAACTATTTACCAATGTTTGGGCATTTTTATTTATCGTTACAGCTTGTATTGATCTATTTTGCGTTAAGCATTTATAAGATTTTCTGAAGTTTTCTTTTGATTCTTTTATCTGATCAATAAGCTTTTCCCAGTCCATGCCGTGGTATACTTATTTTCGAATTTAGGCATTTGTATTTATTTTTTTTTTAATTCTAATCTAGATAAAGTCAATATTACGTTTGTATTTTTATTTTTTATTTTTTTTTTTTCAAAAATTCATTCAAATTCCAAATTCATTCATGATTGCTCTTCCTTAAATATTTTATCTATACCGTTAGCAGTGCTACGGTATCGTTTCTTAAGGCACTTGTTGTGCAATTTGTATATTTTTATTAATGCATTGGATACCATAATTAGTGCAATTACAATTAGTATTATGGTTATCCAGAACAAGTCTGCATTTTGGACTTCAACCTTATTTATGACATTGGCTGTAGAGTCTTTAGATTTACTTATTCCATTTGTCTCTATAGACATTTATATTTGGAATAAAAAATTTTCAATGTTCGTTAAAAAAAGAAAGAAATTGTTTTTTACATTATTGCCTGCCTGATTCTAGCTATGGCTTCACGGGCTTTATTGGGTTAACAGGGCATAGTAGTATATGCTCCGTTTTACAATATTTCTTACAATTTCTTATATATATATTTTATATCTATTTTATTTATTTAATGTTATACTGCTGCTGATGTTCATCTGGCGTCAGCTGGGCGTGGCACGCTGACACTCCCTCGCTGCTGTCTATTTGTTGGGTGTCAGCTGGGCGTCGCCGGGGGTGGCACGCTGACACTCCCTCGCTGCTGTCTGTTGCTTGGCCGCTGAAGACGTCGATGGCCGCTCACAAGTCCCCAGGCAGTGGAGACTCCAGATTCCTTCGCAGCCAGGGGGGCAGGACTTCTTTGGTTTAGTTAGTGGTGGTGCCGGTGCTGGACATGCCTTGTATTTAGGAACTTCATTAATTTTTGGTATATTTTTGATATTATCTGAGTGAGTTTTCTCGAGTTTTTGGGTTTTTAATTCTTGCTGATATTGCAGCAAGTGGTCTAGCTCTGCTTGTAGCTTTAGAGCTTTCGACCAAACCGGTGGCGTTTGCTGACCGTATATTAGCCACCTTACATGGGCTATACGTTAATTCAGCTTAGTTTTTAAGCCGCCACGGTGTTTTCCCATACTCAATAAAACTCTACTCACTCAGATTCCACTCATCCATTCCAGTTTTCCTTGTGGTCTTAGTTCTCGACTAAAGAGATGTCCGCACGACTGCCGCTGCTCCGCCCCTCACTGCCCGATAATCCAATCCAAGTTCCAGTTCCAGCTTTTTATTTCTTTTACTTCGGTCTATTCGTCCAGCGTTGGACGACTGTCACGGTCGCCATGTAATGATGAACTCCAATTAAGAACACAAGTCCGTTTTGAGTTGAATGCAGCCGTCGGGCTGACTTTATATTTATTCAATTTATTGTTTTGATTTTAGAGTAGGCAGAAATGGTTCTGCCATCTCAACGTCTACAGAGTGTCTGATTTTACAGTTTTGAATATATTTGGACTTAGGCTAATCCGCGTAGCTGCGCTGCCGGGTACGCCAGCGGCGGAGCGGCGTTCTTATGTATATCTTATATATCTAGACTTATCGGGAGAGCGAGCTATGTATGTACGTATGTATTATGCATTTGGTCTGCGTGGGAATTCTGACCATGCACTTATACTTTTTGGCCTTCAAGTGGGCAATGCACTTATACTTTGTGGCCTTCGAGTGGGCGATCATGTTACATCCGCCCTGGGCCTAACTGCGTGCATAAACATAAACATAAGCAACAAAGTGCTGCCATATGTTAATATGCTATTTTATTTAATTGTTCTTAATATTGCATAGGCACATACTACAATATAAGCAAGTATTCTGAGTACATTGTAAATATGTACTCTAAATACATATGTACGCATACCACAATACATATATTCTTTTATGAATAATCGCCCTCTTCTTTTTATAGTTCTACATTATAAATTTCCGAATCTGAACTCGAATCAGAATCAGAATGTGAATCCAATATTTTGTCTGTTGGATCAACTTTAAAATTGGACTGTATTTCCATAAGACTTATTAATGCCTTCGAAAGTGTTTTTCTTTCCTATTGTGTCTCTATCTTTCGTTTAAACATTGCCATACTGCTTCGGCATGCTTACTAGAAGGCCATAGGGTTTGGTTTTTAGATTTTATTTTTCATATTTTACTATAATTTATGGATGCGTATTAACAATCGTACTACGTCTATATATCTATATATCTATATAGTGACGTATTTGGGTGGTCCAAACCAGCCACTTCTATTATTTCAAAGAAAACAGTAATGCACTCTAGTAATTTTCCATAATGTATTCCAGCTGCGCAGCATTCGTTTATCTTTGGCAGCGCAGCCGTTCTGGTAAACATCCTAAAGCCTGACCTAAGCAGATTTGACTGCCCTCTTTCAACACTTCCTAATCCTAAGAACCCAAGAGCGAGGCTCCCCCGAAATACAAGTATTGTTCAAATACTGAGGCTTCTCCTCAACCCAATTTGCATTTGATTTTTAGTCTTAAGCTGAGATCCAAAGAATAAAGTCGTTAAACTATTTCTCCTAAAAACTATTTTTTATTTCTTGGCGTTGTCCTTAGTCAACTGACGGGACATTAGTTCGACTCAAAAAATAAAACAACAATTTTACTGGCGCAGTCGGTAGGATACAAAAGTATCCGAAAAAAAGAACCTTCGAGTGGAAAATAAGTTAAATTTTATAGTCCAGTGCTCGAAACATCTCCCAAAATAAATTCGTGAAAACTCTTCAACTTGGATTATAATTCCAATTCGGTTATCCAATAATAAGTGGAAGTGAAATACGAAACAAAAACATTAAGTCCAAAGGCAACTAAGTTTTAAAACCAACATATAAAAATAAAAAAAGAAAAATATAGAATTTTAATAATACAACATAAAAATTTACAAAAAATAAAAAAAAGTGAAACTAGAAAGCTTAAAATAATAATAACATTGAATCCGAAACAAAACAAAAAAAAAACAAAACACAAAATTTAAAAATTTTACAATAAAAATGTCACAACCAATTATTGCCGCACCCCAAATCGTTGCGCTGAGCGACAACAACCTTGCCGAAGCCCGTCGGCAGCTTAAAGACATTCAAGGGTGATCCAGAAACCCTTCACACCTTTATCAGCAGAGTGGATTACGTAATTTCGCTATACCAAACAAATGATGTCCGACAACAGAGGATTCTACTGGGAGCCAATCACGATATTACAGACTTAAGATCCTTAATTACCATTGCACAAAATGAGGGAATTTATGAAGAACACATTAATTTTGAATTTTATAAAAGCCCAGAATATCGTAATAAAAATTCAAATTCTAATCAGAATTCGAAAGTACAAAAATTCAATACAAATGTTCAAACTCAATATCGACCAAGTTACTCACAATATTCCCAACCATTCCAACCTAATTTTAACCAATACATTCAACCATTTAGACCTCGCTATAAACAGCAGGTGACTAACAACCCACCCATGTGGCACGCACCTAATTATTTCAGACCCAACCAATACATAAACACACAACCCATTATTCAAAAAAATCCTTTCCAACAATATCCCAACAAAGCCCAAAATCCCCAAACAACGCATTTTAGAGGAAATACATACCCTCGACTACAACAACCCCCTACATATAAAAATACTAACTTCCCGATTACTAAACGACTAAGACCATCGGACAGTGAACAAACTAAAATGTTTAACCCTTGTTGTAATCTGTCGGTGTTCTTCAAATACAAATATTGTAATCATTCAGTGAAATAAAATTATATTTTTTTCACATATGAGTATTGCAAACATTTAATTGTATATTTATAGTAAAATTGTTGTTTTATTTTTGAGTCGAACTAATGTCCCGTCAGTTGTCTAAGGACAACGCCAAGAAATAAAAAAAATTGTTTTTAGGAGAAATAGTTTCACGACTTTATTCTTTGGATCTCAGCTTAAGACTAAAAATCAAATGCAAATTGGATTGAGGAGAAGCCTCAGTATTTGAACAATATTTGTATTTCGGGAGAGCCTCGCTCTTGGGTTCTTAGGATTAGGAAGTGTTGAAAGAGGGCAGTCAAGTCTGCTTAGGTCAGGCTTTAGGATGTTTACAAGAACGGCTGCGCTGCCAAAGATAAACGAATGCTCCGCAGCTGGGATACATTATGGAAAATTACTAGAGTGCATTACTGTTTTCTTTGAAATAATAGAAGTGGCTGGTTTGGACCACCCAAATACGTCACTCCCCTTCCCTTAAAGAGAAGCCTATACTTGGGCTGGGATTGTTGGATATAGTGTGGGAAATGGAGTTTCTTCTATTTCTGTTTGTTTTGGTGTGTTTTGATTTTGATTTTTTCTTATTTTAAGTTTTGCATACAGCATCATAAATGGTTTAAGTGATACATATCTTAAATATAAGTACAACAAAATTAGTGCAATTATCACAATGATCATTCGTATGTAAAGTGTAATATTGTTCTCTGAAATCATCTCAACAATGTCGTTGTGTTTTACAATTTTTATTTTTGTTATATTAAGTGGTGTGTATAGTGGTGTCAAATCTATTTCTGGTTTTAACAGATTTTCACTTAAAATTATACTATTGATTTCTATTTTGCATTGCGTTACTCTTATCATTTTGTTTCCTCCTATTTTTATTTTATTAATTGAATTTTGGCAATTTTGGTTAAGAATTGTTTGGGTTAAGTTCCAGGTTACAATTGTGTTTGGTTCTATGTGTTTTATTATTTCGTTCGTGTGTACAAATTGGATTTAAGTGTTTAATAATATTGGTGACACATTCATTTTTTACTTCTTTATTTTCGGTATTATAAACTTTATTTTCTTTTTCAAAATATGATTGTGTGCCTGTGTAATCTAGCTGATAGCCGTTGGAGTCTGGGTAAGGGATTATTTTAATTGTGTTTATTAGTGAAAGGTAAATGGGTATGTGGGATATGATTAATACTTGGTTATCATTGTAGTTAATCCAAGTGGATGTTTTAATGTTTAAAATATTTTGGCTGTTCACATTTTCAAGTTTGTCGTAGTTTAGTAATTTAGGGTTAAACAGTCCAAGTCTGGAAAGCTGCATAGCCATTTCCAAATCTTCTACGTATTCCGTAAACTGCATTAGTTCGAACAAAAGACTGTCAATGATGGTGTGGTTATTTTCATAATTCTGTATCTTTCGCATTCCGTCAATTATCAATCGTATGGCGTCGTTGAGTTCATGTAATTTTACTGAGCTATGGGCGTTGATTTCAAGTTTTTTCTGTATTTCGACTCGATCATTTTCATCTAGTGTTCCAAATAGGTATTTCAAAGCTGAACCCACAATGTTAATAAGACCCCGTTTGTTTCTATGTTTCAGGGTAATTCCGGCTAGTTCTATTTTTATTTTATTGTATAAAAATTTGATCTGGGGTGCATGGTAATCGGTTCGTAGTCGTTGCTCAAAATAGTCAACCACGATGTCTATTTCAGTTAAATTGATTTTTAAGGAATGATGTTCAAAGGAGGATGGTATCTGGACTGGCTTATCAAAAAAAAGGAGATATCCGTGGTTGGTGTCAATATTATTAATTTGAATTTGTTATCCATGAACAGCTGTGATCAGTATAAACAATAGTGTTATCGGGTACCAGGTGCCTGTGAAATTGAGAGTTTATTAATTTTCTTTTGTTTTTTGAATTGTGTTTTGTAGTAGTGCGTAACTCTATTTCTATTAGTGATTTTGTAATGGTCAGGGTCTGTCTGTTCTACATTTTTGGTTGGTTTAAATGGGTTTTCTAATTTGCCTTTCTGTAGTGGACCTATTCTGTAATTAGTGTCAATATTAAATTCCTGCCTGTCTTCATTTATTTTGTCTATTTTCTTTTCTTTAACTTTTTGAGTGTCTAATATTGGATGCCCAGCGAATAAGAAAATTTGAGCAGGTGTCTGTCCAGTAGTGTCATGTTTAATTTTATGGTTGTATGTGTAGAGGATTGTTTCTATCTTGCTTAATTTTACTTCTTCATCATCAGATGAATTGATTATACGAATTTTTTCATTTATTGTTTTTGTGTAATCTTTCGACGTCTGCTACCCCGTTTTTTGCTGTATTGAGCTGTAATTCGACTTCTTCTTCCTCAAGCCATCGCTTCATAGCTAAACTGGAGAAAGCTCCGTCTCTGTCTGCCTTTAGTAATTTGGGTTTACCTAGTTGATTAAAAATGCGCATTAATGCGTTTCTGCATTCTATCCAATCCTTAGTTTTAATTTGCTCAAGTGTAGCGAATTTAGAATAAATATCAATGCAACTCATGTAATGTTTTCCCTCAGATGAATAAATATCTACTACAAATTTTTCTCGGCAATGTTCCGGGTTGGGTGTGATTTTTAAAGGCATTTTGGTGTTTCTATGTTCTGTTTTGGCCAAATTGCCTATGTTGTATTCGTTTATTATATTCTGAATTAATAGTTGGCTATTTGGAAAGAAGTGATTTTCTTTAAATAATTTTGTCATTTTCTGTATACCAGGGTGTAAAAGTTTTTCATGTGATTGAAGTATGATTTCTTTGAACCAGCGTTCTTTAATAGGAAAAGACTGCGAATTACTTTTGTGTAGGTGGTATTAACAATTTCTATGTGTGCTCTTTGAATAATTTCAAAATCTACATCGCTCTCAATATAAATGGTAATGTTTCTATGGATAAAGTGATCGAGTAAAATTTGTTTGGCCTTTTCAAGTGTCATTACATCATATTGAATTGTGGTAATGGAGTTACCGAATATTTTTGAATGCTCAACTTTATTTTTATCGGATTTAATAAAGATTATTTGTTTTTTTAAATAATTTATTGGTTTTTCTGTTAAATGAATAAGGTTGCTATTGTCTTCTTCTGCATTATGTTGAGTAGCTTCACTATGATGATTTTCTTCAATTTTAATTCTTGATAATGCATCGGCAACTGAATTTTCTTTCCCTTTAATATAATCTATTTTAAATTGGTATTCGCTTAATCTATCCTCCATCTTTCTAACTTAGCATTCGGTTCCTTTAAGTTATGAAGCCATCTAAGAGGTTGGTGGTCACTGGCAATGAGAAATGGTCGCCCTAGTAAATAATGTCTAAAAGTTTTTGTGGCCCAAACTATGGCGAGTAATTCTTTTTCGATAGCAGTGTAATTTAATTCGTGATCGTTAAGTGTTCTACTAATAAAAGATATAGGATGACCGTTTTGAGAAAGGACAGGCCCGAGGTCCAAGTTACTTGCATCTGTGGTTAAAACAAATTTCTTTTCCAAATCAGGTAATTGTAAAATTGGGTCACGAATTATCAAAGCCTTAAGTTTTTCGAATGCCTCTATGTACTCAAGTTTTTGTGTATCTATCTTTGCTCCTTTTTTTAAGCAGCTGGTCATAGGTTTTGCTATGTCTGCGTAATTTGGAATAAATTTGCGATAATAACCTGGTAATCCAAGGAAAGCTCTTATCTCTTTTACTTTTGTCGGAATTGGGTATGAAACTATGGCTTTAACTTTAATAGGATTTGGTTTAATACAATCAGGGGTAACTATGTGACCAAGAAAGTTAGCTTCCTTTTTTAAGAACTCACATTTGTCTAGTTGCAATTTTAAATTTGCATCTGCAAGCTTTGAAAAAACTAATTGTATTGAATTTAAATGTTCTGTAAGGGATGTTGAAAAAATTATAATATCATCCAGATACACCAAACAGTGTTTGTTAAGCAACGGTCGAAGGATATTATTCATGCACCTTTGAAAAGTAGCGGGTGCATTCCTAAGGCCAAATGGCATTCGAAGGTATTCGTAATGACCGCTTTTGGTGGAGAATGCAGTTTTAGAAATTGATTCTTCGTCCATTTCTATTTGATGAAATCCTTTTGCCAGATCGATCGTTGTAAAATATTGGCATTTACCCAGTTTGCCAAGAATTTCGTCCATATTTGGAATTGGATATCTGTCAGGTATGGTTATTTCATTTAGCTTTTTATAATCAATTACTACCCTGTACTTATTTATGCCAGAAGCATCCGGTTTTTTTGGTACGACCCAAGTAGGACTATTGTATGGCGAATTACTTTCCCTAATTAATCCCTGATTCAGCATTTCCTGTACTTGGTTTTCTACTTCGATTTCGTGTGTTTGCGCAAGTGGGTATTGTTTCGAATAAATCGGGGAGTTATGTGTCGTATTTAGTACGTGTTTAATTGTATTTGTATATGTTAATTTTCTCCATCCTTATATTCAAGATTTCTAAATTTATTTAATAAGCCTTTTAACTTAAAAGTTTCCTCCTGATTTAGGTGATCTAATCGAAACTGTGAATAATCTAATTTTTTTATTGATTCCTGATCCGAGCATGCAATTGATTCTGGTGTCCTTTGGATATACAAATTTTTGTTTCTTTCGGATTCTGAAGTAATTAATTTTTATGTTTGATCAAAAAGGGTAACTGTGTCATTATTGTAATTAATAACTGATTGACCATTTTTCAACAATTTTCTGCCAATTAGCATATCGTAATTATTAGAAAATCTGTGCACATAAAATGGTTCGGTTTTTTTGAAAATACTATTTCTGGGTAACATAATCAAGTCGTTCAAGGTAATAGGGCCATTTGATGTTAAAACTTCACATCTACTATTTTGAATGGGAAGACAAAATATATTTTCATTGATCATATTAATTGTTGAAGGCATTTTTATGAGCACCCTTTGTATACTATTTTTATGTATTCGTGTTGTCCGGGGCTGTTAGCCGAAAATTTTCGTTTAGTTCAGAATTATTTTGAGTTTGTTTGTTATTATTTTGTACAGATTGGACTTGTTGTTGCCCTTCATTAATGAAGCCATGATTTTGATACGGATTGTATTGATTTTGGTTATAATACTGTTGCTCGTAATAATTAGGTTGGACTTGTTCGAATTCATGCGCGTCTTGGAATCTAATTTCGTCAATAGACATTTTAGTTTGTTCACTGTCCGATGGTCTTAGTCGTTTAGTAATCGGGAAGTTAGTATTTTTATATGTAGGGGGTTGTTGTAGTCGAGGGTATGTATTTCCTCTAAAATGCGTTGTTTGGGGATTTTGGGCTTTGTTGGGATATTGTTGGAAAGGATTTTTTTGAATAATGGGTTGTGTGTTTATGTATTGGTTGGGTCTGAAATAATTAGGTGCGTGCCACATGGGTGGGTTGTTAGTCACCTGCTGTTTATAGCGAGGTCTAAATGGTTGAATGTATTGGTTAAAATTAGGTTGGAATGGTTGGGAATATTGTGAGTAACTTGGTCGATATTGAGTTTGAACATTTGTATTGAATTTTTGTGCTTTCGAATTCTGATTAGAATTAGAGTTTTTATTACGATATTCTGGGTTTTTATAAAATTCAAAATTAATGTGTTCTTCATAAATTCCCTCATTTTGTGCAATGGTAATTAAGGATCTTAAGTCTGTAATATCGTGATGGGCTAAAGTAGTGAATAATTGTATTGGTAGTTTCCTTATCAGTATCTTAATAGATTCTTTAATAGCCTGAATATAAATTAGAAAATCCGATTGGTTACCTTCCAGGTGTAGTTTCGAAATTAGTAATTGACGTCGTCTTTCCGCTTCTTCGCAGAATGCTCTTAGGTTTCCTCTGTATGGTGTCTCCCTGAAGTTCTCCAGAAGTTTGTAGTTTGGTGTTTGAGTTTTAAATTCCGCGATGAGTCTTGCTAGACCAATAGACCAATCTTCGATATTCGGAAGTCCCAAAGATCGTGTAACCTGTCCGTCCAAGTTTCTTTCGATGGCTCCCAGTAGAATCCTCTATTGTCGGACATCATTTGTTTGGTAGCGAAATTACGTAATCCACTCTGCTGACAAAGGTGTGAAGGGTTTCTGGATCACCCTTGAATGGCATGATGTCTTTAAGCTGCCGACGGGCTTCGGCAAGGTTGTTGTAGCTCAGCGCAACGACTTGGGGTGCGGCAATAATTGGTTGTGACATTTTTATTGTAAAATTTTTAAATTTTGTGTTTTGTTTTTTTTTTTTTGTTTGTTTTCTTTCGGATTCAATGTTATTATTATTTTTAAGCTTTCTAGTTTCACTTTTTTTATATTTTTTGTAAATTTTTATGTTGTATTATTAAAATTCTATATTGTTTTTTTTTTATTTTTATATGTTGGTTTTAAAACTTAGTTGCCTTTGGACTTAATGTTTTTGTTTCGTATTTCACTTCCACTTATTATTGGATAACCGAATTGGAATTATAATCCAAGTTGAAGAGTTTTCACGAATTTATTTTGGGAGATGTTTCGAGCACTGTACTATAAAATTTAACTTATTTTCCACTCGAAGGTTCTTTTTTTCGGATACTTTTGTATCCTACCGACTGCGCCAGTAAAATTGTTGTTTTATTTTTGAGTCGAACTAATGTCCCGTCAGTTGTCTAAGGACAACGCCAAGAAATAAAAAAAATTGTTTTTAGGAGAAATAGTTTCACGACTTTATTCTTTGGATCTCAGCTTAAGACTAAAAATCAAATGCAAATTGGATTGAGGAGAAGCCTCAGTATTTGAACAATATTTGTATTTCGGGAGAGCCTCGCTCTTGGGTTCTTAGGATTAGGAAGTGTTGAAAGAGGGCAGTCAAGTCTGCTTAGGTCAGGCTTTAGGATGTTTACCAGAACGGCTGCGCTGTTAAAGATAAACGAATGCTCCGCAGCTGGGATACATTATGGAAAATTACTAGAGTGCATTACTGTTTTCTTTGGAATAATAGAAGTGGCTGGTTTGGACCACCCAAATACGTCACTATATGTACGCATACCACATCTCCCTCCTTTTAAAAATAACGTAACATAGTGTAGTTATTTTATTCTATTATTATTATTATTAATATTAATTAATTTATTTTTTTGTTATTCTTTTTGACATACTAAATTTTATTTTTCCATTATTATAATGTTTTTTGTATTAAATCATGACGTCATTTATGAATAAAAAACTTTTAATCGATCTTTATGTACTATTTGTTTTTTATTTTTATTGTTTGATATTGTTATGTTGTATCTGTCTTCTATCATGTCTACCACCTTATAGGGTCCCGTATATCTAAAATCTAATTTCTTCATTTCTTAATAGATTTATCTCCTTCTGTTTCTAAATTTTATGTTTGTAAATCATAATTTTCCTTATTTTTTCTTTTATGCTCTTCAAGCATAGTTCTTGCTCTTTTATATGCTACTTCTAATCTATATTTACTTTCCTTAGCATAATCATCTATATTGTATATTGCTTCTATGCTAGTTATATTAGTGAAATTTCTGGGTAAAAACAAGTTGTAACGATTTAGCTCACCAAATGTATTATTTGTGTGATTGCCCGACCAAGGGCAATTACGTACTCCTCGCGTGTTGAGACTGACTGCCTCGAGCTGCACTTGCGCCGTCCCTTTATAGGCCGCGGGGATCCCGTTATTTCCCCTTTTGCGCACGGCCCGCTCGGGTACAAGGTCCAACAGTAGTTAGGTCATGGTGCGTCCTCTTAGTGCACGCACCGTTACCGGTCGACCTCTGTGCCCTTGGTCAACTCTAGTTCACGGTGCGTCTTCTTCGTGCCTGTCCGACACCCGCACCGTTACCGTTCGAACCCTGTGCCCTTGGCCCGCGCGTCCAAGACCTAACGGGGTACCGTTAATTCACGGTCTCTCCGCTTTGCCCGGGCTGCCTTGCATCGCGGCTGTTGCTGGGCCACTCCCCTTCACGAAATTTGTGGGGAGTTTTAAGACTCCTCACAAAGTTCATATGAACAATAATTATGTACCATTGTCTATTATGTACCAATAGACGAAATAATGAAGCCATTGTAGTTAATTAAATTTCACAACGCAATTGATCATTTTATCTTTATTTGGTTTTTATTCAGCAAGTGTACATTCCTGATCTATTCCTGATTTTTAACTGAACTTAGTGTGGTCTACAGTCAGATCGCTTGTGACAGCCAAGTGCTGACACTAGCAAATTCTGCAATATGTATGTATGAAGTTCTTATTCGATAACCAATGGGAGTCGAGTGCGACCCCTAAAAGCGCACATGCTGAATTCGCATATTTAGGATTAGGGTGGTCCTAAGGAATTAGGGTGGTCCTAAGTTTACTTATTAGTTGACTTATTATTATGATTCATATTATAATTATTATTGATATTATTATCATTATTATTATTATTGTTATTATGTTCGTATATACTACATCTCCCTCCTTTTGAAAAATAACGTAATAATATGAAGTTATTTTCAAGTATATAATTTTTTTTTTTTTGTTTTTAATATGTATATTAATATTTGAAATGAATGATTAAAGAGTTGTATTTTGCAAAGTAAAAGTTTTGTATTATAATGTTTTTATTGGTTTTTTATTTGTGGTTGGCCAACCAAACAAAATGTATTATGAATTAAAAATTTTTAACCTATCTTTATGGACTATCTGATTTTTATTTTTATTTCCTATAATTGTAATGTTGTCATTATCTCCCATTTCTGAAACTAAATATGGTCCTAAATAATTATTGTCAAGTTTATGACCCGTTTCGTTTTTAAGTAATATCTTATCTCCTATTTTTAATTCAAAGTTACTAATATTTCTATCATATTTTATCTTTCTATCGGCTTTTGCCTTGTCTAACATATTTTTAGCTCTTCTATATGCTATTTCTAATCTTAGCTTAACTTCTTTTGAATAGTCATCCACGTTGTAAATAGGATCTATTCTGTCTATCCTGTTAAAATCTATGAACTGTCTTGGTAATCTTCCAAATACTAATTCATATGGACAATATTCATGAACTACCGATGGTGTTGTGTTGAAACAATAAGTAAAATATTGTATCCATATATCCCAATCGGTTTTGTCAACAGATATATATGAGCGAACATACTCGTTGAAAGTTCTGTGACTTCGTTCTATTGTTCCTAATGTCTGGTGATGGTGTGCTGTTGAAGTAATGTTTTTTATCTTCATATATTTGCATAGGTAGTCTATAATTTGGTTTTTATATTCCGTTCCCATGTCCGTTATGATTGTTTTCATTGGACCGTACTTTAGAATAAAATTTTCGAATATAGCCTTAGCAACTGATCTTGCACTTTTATTTGGAATAGGTACCGTTACCAAATATTTTGTTAAATCGCAAATGATAGTAACAGCATACTCATTTCCGTTTTCTGATCTTGGCAGTGGACCAATGGTATCTATCAAAACTATATCAAATGCTGCTGCTGGCGTTTCTGTTATCGTCAAAGGTGTTTTAGTATGTTTTGTTGTCTTGGCTTGTTGACATTTTAAACATGTTTTAACATATTTACTTATTGCCTTTGTCATTTGTGGCCAATAATAATAGTTTTTTATTTTCTTCAGGGTTCTAGAAATTCCTGAATGGCCTCCTTCTGATGGATCATCATGATATTTAGACAGTATTGCTTTTATTTGAACCTTATCATTTTTATCTATCTTAGTCACCTTGTTTAATAGCGCTATTTTTAAGTTTTTTAGTATTTTATTGCCCTTTTCTTTAAAATTCTTTATAGTGACAAATTCGAAGATTTGTTCACTTGGTGACAATTGTGTTTGAATGATGCTATTTATTCTTGCTTCTTCATTAAGCCTTTGAAAGAATTGATCTAAATCTAAATACTTATTGCCTTTGTCATTTGTGGCCAATAATAATAGTTTTTTATTTTCTTCAGGGTTCTAGAAATTCCTGAATGGCCTCCTTCTGATGGATCATCATGATATTTAGACAGTATTGCTTTTATTTGAACCTTATCATTTTTATCTATCTTAGTCACCTTGTTTAATAGCGCTATTTTTAAGTTTTTTAGTATTTTATTGCCCTTTTCTTTAAAATTCTTTATAGTGAAAAATTCGAAGATTTGTTCACTTGGTGACAATTGTGTTTGAATGATGCTATTTATTCTTGCTTCTTCATTAAGCCTTTGAAAGAATTGATCTAAATCGATTATTTCATTAGAATAAAAATTAGTCATATCAAAACGTGTTATAATTTGTTTTCCTCTTTTCAACAAGCACTTATGCTTGCCTATTTTGAGTATAACATATTTTTTGGCATCAATGTTATTGATTACCTGATAGATATTGGGCATTTTTATATTTTCTTTCTTATTTGGTTCATGCAATTTTTCACCTGCGCAGGTATTTTTCTGTCTTGTTGTAGATCTTGTTGTGACCTTTAGTATCTGTCTATTCATCGCTTTAAGTTCTCCGATGGTTATTCGGGACAATGCGTCTGCAACATGATTATCTTTCCCCTTAAGATATTCTACTGTGAATTCAAACTCCTCCAAGTCTAGTCTCATTCTGGTTAATTTTGAACTGGGGTTTCTCATCGAAAAAAGATATGATAGTGGCCTATGGTCACTTTGTACTAAGAAATGTCTACCATATACGTATGGTCTGAAGTGATTTATTGCCCAGTGAATAGCTGCTAGCTCCTGCTCTGTAGTGGACTTATTACTTTCGCCTTTTGTAAAGCTTCTTGAAGCGTATGCCACTGGTAGCTGTTGACCGTTATGGTCTTGAGATAGTACCGCTCCACATGCTTGTTTACTAGCATCTGTGGTTATGCAAAATTGTTTGCTGAAATCTGGGTACTGAAGGAGTGTTGGTTTCATTAATTGCCTTTTGAGATATTCGAATGCATCATTGCATTCGCTTGTCCATTCAAATGGAACATTCTTTTTACAAAGCCTCGTTAAGTGGCGTGATTTCTCAGAAAAGTTCTTAATAAATCTTCTGTAATAATTGCAAAATGCTACGAATCGTCTAGTTTCGTCTGCGTTTACTGGTTTGTGGTAATTTTTTATTACCTCATATTTAGAGTCATCTGGCAATATACCTTTGTCAGTACACTTGTGACCTAAATAAGTAACCTCTTTCATAAAGAAAGTGCATTTTTCTGGATGTAGTTTTAAATTATGTTGCCTACATAATTTGAAAACGTCGGTTAGATTTTTAAGCATGTGCTTTTCAGAACAGCCTATGACTACTAAATCATCCATATACAGAAATGCTTGCGAAGGCGTTAAGCCTGAAAATGCAAGGGTCATCATTCTTTGGAAAGAATTTGGGGCTATTTTTAAACCAAATGGTAATCGCGTGTAGCGGTATGCTCCTGTTGAAGTTGAGAATGATGTTATATTTCTTGACCTTTCGTCTAATTCTATTTGATGAAATCCTGACATCAGGTCTAGGCACGAGAAATATTTTGCTCGACCTAATTGATCAAGAATATCTTCTATTCTTGGAAGTGGGAATTTATCTGTTGATTTGGCGATAATCGACTACTAATCGCCATCTCTTTGCCGCCGAGTTAGGCAGTGATTTCTTGGGTACCAAGAGAAGTGGACTATTATATTCTGAAATAGATGGTTCGACAATGCCATCTTTTATTAATTTGTCAACTTGCCTTTGAATTTCTGGCTTTTGACTTTCTGGCATTCTATAGTTTTTGATATAGACTGGAGTTTTGTCATTTAATCTCAATTTTTGCTTGTAAAAATTATTAGCTGATATGGTTTCTGTTTCAAGACCAAAAATATCGCTATATTCGGTGCATACTTTTGTTAAATCGCTTTTGAATAACGATGGAAATTTAAGAAGTTTTAATACTTCTGAAGTTCTTTGTGCACTATTTTCTATATTTGCATTGTATACATCATAATCATCCAATGATTCGCTTTTTATATTTGTGCTGCTAACTATAGCGTCTTTTTCAGTTGTATTAATAATTCGAATCAAGACGTTCTGAGTGTTTACGAGTGTACTTGCTATTATTATGCCAGGTTGCAATTCCTGGTTGGGGATGAGGACATGTGTGTCAGTAGATATTAGTTGAATCTTTCGAATCACTTCTGATCTAGCTGGCAAAATTATTTCGTTATCTAGTGAATGTATAATAGGAATGTTTATGTTCCTGAAATTTTTGGGCCTCAAAGTGAACCAATCTTCTTGGTCGTGGAATTCCAAAATACAATTGTATTTCTTAATGAAATCCAAGCCAATTATACCATCCCCTGGTATAGGAAAATTGTCAGGTACGATATGGAATACATATGGTATTGCTGCATTAGCAATACACATTTCTAAATGTAGTGTACCTAGAGACTGAATTGTCCCTTGCCCTATTCCTGATATATTTGTTGTGTTTTTTGGATTTAAATCGTTAAGATTATTGTTTCTGCATTTAAGTAGGGAAATTTCTGCACCTGTATCTATTAAAAGAGTTACCCATGAATTGGTACTCATATTCTTCAATCGTATAAAAATGCTTAAATTGAGATTAATTTTGTATAATTTTACTGTAGATTGTCGCTCAAGGGGGCATGTTCGTTTTCCGATTGTATGTTTCGGACATTGTGGGTATGACTTGTTTTATAGTTATGGTTTTGGTTACCTCTTGAGTAACCTCCACCTCTATTATAACTTTGGTTACCACCTCGTCCTCTGTTTCCACCATGGTAACCACCTCGGCCTCTATAATTGTTATTGTAGGAGTTATAATTTCCTCGGCCATTACCTCTGTTTTGGTAATTTCCTCGGTAATTATTACCTCGATAGTGTCCTCTATTATTATAGAATAATACACTATTTGAATTACCGGTCATTTCTGTACTGCAGTGTATGTATTTTTCAATCACGCTATTCATTGTCTTGAAATTTTCAGCTTCCAATATGGTTTTGAGCTTATCGTGCCCACAATTCTTGGTCATTGCAGATATGGCTTCCTTTGTAGCGAATTTGTCTGCATTGTTTGAATCTAAACCATCATCTATATAGGCTGCTTCGAGCAACCCACGTAGGTTTTCTATCTCTGTGGTATATTGCGCTGCAGATTTGCCGCGCTGTTGTGTACTAAGCATTTTTGCTTTGATGACATCGGGCGATTCGCCTTTAACTGATGCTTTTAATACATTTATTATACCGATAATGGTCTTTTCATTTTCAACTTTGTGTGATAATGGACCAAGTATCTTTGTCTTGATTACCTCTACCGCTAGCATCTCCTGATCTCCTTTTGTCAGATCTATTAGCCGGAGGGCCGTGAGGAATCTATTTAAGTTTAACTTTTTGCCGTCAAACTCGGGTATTGTGGACGAAATTTGTCGCACATATTCCCTTGATGTTGCGGCAGAGTCTGTCATTTTGGCTGTTTCCTGTATTCTTGAAGTATTTGAATCTGAAAGTTTTTCTTCAAGTAATTCGGGTAATGTTATTACCGCTGGAATTGCAAGATCGTGGAGATCCTCTTCTTTTATTTCTATTTCCGATCCTCCTACACTTTCGATATCCTCACCGATCTCAGCCACTATAGGTGTGCTTAAAATCGTTGGGATTGTAATATTTAAGTTATGTCTGTACTTGACGTTTAACAAGTTCTCACGGAACCTGTTTAGATATTTTACTGCTTGAGATAAATGATTTTTTGTTAATCTTTTCCTTTCTCTGTAAATTAATTGGCGTGCTTCATTAAAGCATCTTACCAATATCTGCGCATGCTTGTTGAGAGTGTCTTGTTGCACTTCTCTATTTGGTGTCATGCATTTATAAGACTTGTCGAAAGTCGTTTTAATTTCTTTAAGCTCGTTTTTTATTTCTTGCCATTCCATTTAAAGAATAATATGGATTTATCTGTGCAATCGAACTTTATAAATTGTGGCCCCTCCTAAAAAGGTTTCTTCAATAATCTTTTTTTTTTTTCATTCTAGTTTTCTGATATCAAAAATAAAAATTTTAGATCATCTTAATTCAAAATACATTTTGGGTGTGTTTTTTTTTTTTTTAAATATGTTTATATATTTTAAAGTAAATTAATTAGATGAATATTAGAGTATTTCTTTATGCATTCATCTTATTTTTTTTTTTTTTAATTTTATCCAAAGTATTCTCTGTTCTGCTTATATAACGCTTCTTTATTATCTTGTTATGCTTAACATTTAGCGTTAATATAAACTGAGCGACTGTTACGATCGTCAAGATCAAAAGGAGTAACCACAGTGACTGAATGTCTTCTGTATGGTCGACTATTTTTAAGTTATTGACCACATTGGCCGTATTATCTTTTGTCTGACTATCGTCAGATCCAAACCAACCCATTTTTGTATATTTTTTTTTTTTGAATTCTAATCTAGATAAAGTTAATACTACGTTTGTACTTTTACTTATTATTTTTTTTTTCAAAAATTCATTCAAATTTCAAATTCATTCATGATTGAGTTTTTCAAAAAAATTTCAATGTTCGTTAAAAAAAAAAAGAAAGAAATTGTATTTTACATTATTGCCTGCCTGATTCTAGCTATGGCTTCACGGGCCATATTGGGTTAACAGGGCATAGTAGTAAATGCTCCGCTTTACAATATTTCTTACGAGTTCTTATATATATTTTATACCTCTTTCATTTATTTAATGTTATACTGCTGCTGGTGTCAGCTGGGCGTCGCCGGGGGTGGCACGCT
The DNA here is from genome assembly GCF_004382195.2 of Drosophila sechellia. Lineage (NCBI taxonomy): Eukaryota > Metazoa > Arthropoda > Insecta > Diptera > Drosophilidae > Drosophila > Drosophila sechellia. Next base: position 121,984 of record NC_045952.1, read on the forward strand.
GACACTCCCTCAATGACGTAGTGAGCGGGCTGTTCACCACGTTGATGATGATGTCCTCATTTAGGGGTTATGTGCTGGGGCTGCAATGTCTGCACGTATTTTCACAATGTGGTGAGAACAGTGGTCCCTCGCAGTCGTTCGGGCAGCTTTTCTTCAAAACAGACAGGCTTTTCGGATTGGGAGTTGGAGTTTTGTTAATTGTTAACGATTTTATTTGTTTTTCTGAGTGAGCGGGTGTGGTGGGGATTTTTTTCTTAAGATATTCGACACAGTGGTCTAGCCCAGCTTGTAGTTTTTGAGCTTTCGACCATTGGGGCGGTGGAGTGTTCGTATATAATAGCCACTTTATGTGCGCTTTTCTCTTTTTTGCTTTATTTCGAACTCCGCCCCTGTTTTTACCCATCACACCTACACTCTACTCACTCAGATCGCTGCTTCTCCATAATTGCCGCCGTCTTGGTGGCTAAGCATGGAATGCCGGGCATGCTGATCCTCTCACGTTCCAAGCGGTTTCCCTTAGCTTCTGCTACAATTAAATTTCACAACGCAATTGATCATTTTATCTTTATTTGGTTTTTATTCAGCAAGTGTACATTCCTGATCTATTGTAGTTAATTAGAATTCCAATACTTCTGATGTAGTTAATTAAGTTTCAAAACGCAATCGGTCATTTTATCTTTATTTGGTTTTTATTCAGCAAGTGTACATTCCTGATCTATTCCTGATTTATAACTAAACTTAGTGTGGTCTACAGGGGCAGATCTCTTGTGACAGCCAAGTGCTGACACTAGCAAATTCTGCAATATGTATGTATGAAGTTCATACTCGATAACCAATGGGAGTCGAGTGCGACCCCTAAAGGCGTACATGCTGAATTCGCATATTTAGGATTAGGGTGTACTTAAGGATCTACTAGGGTGGTCCTAAGGAATTAGGGTGGTCCTAAGTTTACTTATTAGTTGACTTATTATTATGATTCATATTATAATTATTATTAATATTATTATCATTATTATTATTATTATTATTATTATGTTCTTATATACTACATCTCCCTCCTTTTGAAAAATAACGTAATAACATGAAGTTATTTTCAAGTATATAATAATAATAATTTTTTTTTTTTTTTTGTAATATGTATATTAATATTTGAAATGAATGATTAAAGAGATATTAAAAAAAATATATATATTTTCATTTTATTTTGCATAGTAAAAGTTTTTTATTATAATGTTTTTATTAGTTTTTTATTTGTGGTTGGCCAACCAAACAAAATGTATTATGAATTAAAAATTTTTAACCTATCTTTATGGACTATCTGTTTTTTATTTTTATTTCCTATAATTGTAATGTTGTCATTATCTCCTATTTCTGAAACTAAATATGGTCCTAAATAATTATTGTCAAGTTTATGACCCGTTTCGTTTTTAAGTAATATCTTATCTCCTATTTTTAATTCAAAGTTACTTATATTTCTATCATATTTTATCTTTCTATCGGCTTTTGCCTTGTCTAACATATTTTTAGCTCTTCTATATGCTATTTCTAATCTTAGCTTAACTTCTTTTGAATAGTCATCCACGTTGTAAATAGGATCTATTCTGTCTATCCTGTTAAAATCTATGAACTGTCTTGGTAATCTTCCAAATACTAATTCATATGGACAATATTCATGAACTACCGATGGTGTTGTGTTGAAACAATAAGTAAAATATTGTATCCATATATCCCAATCGGTTTTGTCAACAGATATATATGAGCGAACATACTCGTTGAAAGTTCTGTGACTTCGTTCTATTGTTCCTAATGTCTGGTGATGGTGTGCTGTTGAAGTAATGTTTTTTATCTTCATATATTTGCATAGGTAGTCTATAATTTGGTTTTTATATTCCGTTCCCATGTCCGTTATGATTGTTTTCATTGGACCGTACTTTAGAATAAAATTTTCGAATATAGCCTTAGCAACTGATTTTGCACTTTTATTTGGAATAGGTACCGTTACCAAATATTTTGTTAAATCGCAAATGATAGTAACAGCATACTCATTTCCGTTTTCTGATCTTGGCAGTGGACCAATGGTATCTATCAAAACTATATCAAATGCTGTTGCAGGCGTTTCTGTTATTGTCAACGGTGTTTTAGTATGTTTTGTAGTCTTGGCTTGTTGACATTTTAAACATGTTTTAACATATTTACTTATTGCCTTTGTCATTTGTGGCCAATAATAATAATTTTTTATTTTCCTCAGGGTTCTAGAAATTCCTGAATGGCCTCCTTCTGATGGATCATCATGATATTTAGACAGTATTGCTTTTATTTGAACCTTATCATTTTTATCTATCTTAGTCACCTTGTTTAATAGCGCTATTTTTAAGTTTTTTAGTATTTTATTGCCCTTTTCTTTAAAATTCTTTATAGTGACAAATTCGAAGATTTGTTCACTTGGTGACAATTGTGTTTGAATGATGCTATTTATTCTTGCTTCTTCATTAAGCCTTTGAAAGAATTGATCTAAATCGATTATTTCATTAGAATAAAACGTGTTATAATGTGTTTTCCTCTTTTCAACAAACACTTATGCTTGCCTATTTTGAGTATAACATATTTTTTGGCATCAATGTTATTGATTACCTGATAGATATTGGGCATTTTTATATTTTCTTTCTCATTTGGTTCATGCAATTTTTCACCTGCGCAGGTATTTTTCTGTCTTGTTGTTGATCTTGTTGTTACCTTTAGTATCTGTCTATTTATTGCTTTAAGTTCTCCGATAGTTATTCGGGACAATGCGTCTGCAACATGATTATCTTTCCCCTTGAGATATTCTACTGTGAATTCAAACTCCTCCAAGTCTAGTCTCATTCTGGTTAGTTTTGAACTGGGGTTTCTCATTGAAAAAAGATATGATAGTGGCCTATGGTCACTTTGTACTAAGAAATGTCTACCATATACGTATGGTCTGAAGTGATTTATTGCCCAGTGAATAGCTGCTAGCTCCTGCTCTGTAGTGGACTTATTACTTTCGCCTTTTGTAAAGCTTCTTGAAGCGTATGCCACTGGTAGCTGTTGACCGTTATGGTCTTGAGATAGTACCGCTCCACATGCTTGTTTACTAGCATCTGTGGTTATGCAAAATTGTTTGCTGAAATCTGGATACTGAAGGAGTGTTGGCTTCATTAATTCCCTTTTGAGATATTCGAATGCCTCATTGCATTCGCTTGTCCATTCAAATGGAACATTCTTTTTACAAAGCCTCGTTAAGTGGCGTGATTTCTCAGAAAAGTTCTTAATAAATCTTCTGTAATAATTGCAAAATGCCACGAAGCGTCTAGCTTCGTCTGCGTTTACTGGTTTGGGGTAATTCTTTATTACCTCATATTTAGAGTCATCTGGCAATATACCTTTGTCAGTACACTTGTGACCTAAATAAGTAACCTCTTTCATAAAGAAAGTGCATTTTTCTGGATGTAATTTTAAATTATGTTGCCTACATAATTTGAAAACGTCGGTTAGATTTTTAAGCATGTGCTTTTCAGAACAGCCTATGACTACTAAATCATCCATATACAGAAATGCTTGCGAAGGCGTTAAGCCTGAAAATGCAAGGGTCATCATTCTTTGGAAAGAATTTGGGGCTATTTTTAAACCAAATGGTAATCGCGTGTAGCGGTATGCTCCTGTTGAAGTTGAGAATGATGTTATATTTCTTGACCTTTCGTCTAATTCTATTTGATGAAATCCTGACATCAGGTCTAGGCACGAGAAATATTTTGCTCGACCTAATTGATCAAGAATGCGTTTACTGGTTTGGGGTAATTCTTTATTACCTCATATTTAGAGTCATCTGGCAATATACCTTTGTCAGTACACTTGTGACCTAAATAAGTAACCTCTTTCATAAAGAAAGTGCATTTTTCTGGATGTAATTTTAAATTATGTTGCCTACATAATTTGAAAACGTCGGTTAGATTTTTAAGCATGTGCTTAAAAAGTGGAAGTGGGAATTTATCTGCTAGCAGTTTCTTGTTGATTTGGCGATAATCGACTACTAATCGCCATCTCTTTTCCGCCGAGTTAGGCAGTGATTTCTTGGGTACCAAGAGAAGAGGGCTATTATATTCTGAAATAGATGGTTCGACAATGCCATCTTTTATTAATTTGTCAACTTGCCTTTGAATTTCTGGTTTTTGACTTTCTGGCATTCTATAGTTTTTGATATAGACTGGAGTTTTGTCATTTAATCTCAATTTTTGCTTGTAAAAATTATTAGCTGATATGGTTTCTGTTTCAAGACCAAAAATATCGCTATATTCGGTGCATAATTTTGTTAAATCGCTTTTAAATAACGATGGAAATTTAAGAAGTTTTAATACTTCTGAAGTTCTTTGCACACTATTTTCTATATTTGCGTTGTATACATCATAATCATCCAATGATTCGCTTTTTATATTTGCGCTACTAACTATAGCGTCTTTTTCAGTTGTATTAATAATTCGAATCAAGACGTTCTGAGTGTTTACGAGTGCACTTGCGATTATTATGCCAGGTTGTAATTCCTGGTTGGGGATGAGGACATGTGTGTCAGTAGATGTTAGCTGAATCTTTCGAATCACTTCTGATCTAGCTGTCAAAATTATTTCGTTATCTAGTGAATGTATAATAGGAATGTTTATGTTCCTGAAATTTTTGGGCCTCAAAGTGAACCAATCTTCTTGGTCGTGGAATTCCAAAATACAATTGTATTTCTTAATGAAATCCAAGCCAATTATACCATCCCCTGGTATAGGAAAATTGTCAGGTACGATATGGAATTCATATGGTATTGCTGCATTAGCAATACACATTTCTAAATGTAGTGTACCTAGAGACTGAATTGTCCCTTGCCCTATTCCTGATATATTTGTTGTATTTTTTGGATTTGAATCGTTAAGATTATTGTTTCTGCATTTAAGCAGGGAAATTTCTGCACCTGTATCTATTAAAAGAGTTACCCATGAACTGGTACTCATATTCTTCAATCGTATAAAAATTCTTAAATTGAGATTAATTTTGTATAATTTTACTGTAGATTGTCGCTCAAGGGGGCATGTTCGTTTTCCGATTGTATGTTTCGGACATTGTGGGTATGACTTGTTTTATAGTTATGGTTTTGGTTACCTCTTGAGTAACCTCCACCTCTATTATAATTTTGGTTACCACCTCGTCCTCTGTTTCCACTATGGTAACCACCTCGGCCTCTATAATTGTTATTGTAGGAGTTATAATTTCCTCGGCCATTACCTCTGTTTTGGTAATTTCCTCCGTAATTATTACCTCGATAGTGTCCTCTATTATTATAGAATAATACACTGTACTGCAGTGTATGTATTTTTCAATCACGCTATTCATCGTGTTGAAATTTCCAGCTTCCAATATGGTTTTGAGCTTATCGTGCCCACAATTCTTGGTCATTGCAGAAATGGCTTCCTTTGTAGCGAATTTGTCTGCATTGTTTGAATCTAAACCATCATCTATATAGGCTGCTTCGAGCAACCCACGTAGGTTTTCCATCTCTGTGGTATATTGCGCTGCAGTTTTGCCGCGCTGTTGTGTACTATACATATTCCCTTGATGTTGCGGCAGAGTCTGTCATTTTGTCTGTTTCCTGTATTCTTGAAGTATTTGAATCTGAAAGATCTTCTTCAATTAATTCGGGTAATGTTATTACCGCTGGAATTGCAAGATCGTGGAGATCCTCTTCTTTTATTTCTATTTCTGATTCTCCTACACTTTCGATATCCTCACCGATCTCAGCCACTATAGGTGTGCTTAAAATAGTTGGGATTGTAATATTTAAGTTATGTCTGTACTTGACGTTTAACAAGTTCTCACGGAACCTGTTTAGAAATTTTACTGCTTGGGATAAATGATTTTTTGTTAATCTTTTCCTTTCTCTGTAAATTAATTGGCGTGCTTCATTAAAGCATCTTACCAATATCTGCGCATGCTTATTGAGAGTGTCTTGTTGCACTTCTCTATTTGGTGTCATGCATTTATAAGACTTGTCAAAAGTTGTTTTATTTCTTGCCAGTCCAATTAAGGAATAATATAGATTTATTTGTGCAATCGAACTTTTTAAATTGTGGCCTCTCCTAAAAAGGTTTCTTCAATAATCTTTTTTTTTTTCATTCTAGTTTTCTGATATTAAAAATAAAAATTTTAGATCATCTTAATTCAAAATACATTTTGGGTGTTTTTTTTTTTTTTAAATTTTATCCAAACTATTCTCTGTTTTGCCTATATAACGCTTCTTTATTATTTTGTTATGCTTAACATATAGCGTTAATATAAACTGAGCGACTGTTACGATCGTCATGATCAAAAGGAGTAACCACAGTGACTGAATGTCTTCTGTATGATCGACTATTTTTAAGTTATTTACCACATTGGCCGTATTATCTTTTGTCTGACTATCGTCAGATCCAAACCAACCCATTTTTGTATATTTTTTTTATTTTTTTTTTTATTTTTGGGTTTTGGTTTATTTTACTTTAAAAATATGTTGTTTTGATTTTTTTTTTTTCAATATAGTTACATTTTCCTACCTAATTGGTGTATGGCTTTACGGGCCATTCTTCTCATCGGGCAGAAAAAGTTCCGCTCAATGTTACAATATTTTGTGTAATATTAATATGCAGCGCAGTGCATCGAGGGTGGTGTGCCACGCAGGGCAACAAAAAAAAATATATTTTATTTTTCAGCTCCTATTTGCTTCACTCTGACCCTCCTTGCGTCAGCTGGACGTCGCCGGGGTTGGCACGCTGACACTCCCTCGATGACGTAGTGAGCGGGCTGTTCACCACGTTGATGATCATGTCCTCATTTAAAGGTTATGTGCTGGGGCTGCAATGTCTGCACGTATGTTCACAATGTGGTGTGAACAGTGGTCCCTCGCAGTCGTTCGGGCAGCTTTTCTTAATAACAGACAGGCTTTTCGGATTGGGAGTTGGAGTTTTGTTAATTGTTAAAGATTTTATTTGTTTTTCTGAGTGAGCGGGTGTGGTGGGGATTTTTTTCTTAAGATATTCGACACAGTGGTCTAGCTCAGCTTGTAGTTTTTGAGCTTTCGACCATTGGGGCGGTGGAGTGTTCGTATATAATAGCCACTTTATGTGCGCTATTCTCTTTTTTACATTATTTCGAACTCCGCCCCTGTTTTTTCCCATCACACTAACGCTCTACTCACTCAGATCGCTTTTTTTTTCTTCACAATTGCCGCCGTCTTGGTGGATAAGCATCGAATTCCGGGCATGCTGATCCTCTCACGTTCAGTGCTTGTTGATGGAAGTTGAAAATTATCACAAGCGGTTTCCTTTAGCTTCTGCTACAACTTATAACGATCCTTTGTCACGGTCGCCATGTAGTTAATTAGAATTCCAATACTTCTGATGTAGTTAATTAAGTTTCAAAACGCAATCGGTCATTTTATCTTTATTTGGTTTTTATCCAGCAAGTGTACATTCCTGATCTTTTCCTGATTTATAACTGAACTTAGTGTGGTCTACAGGGGCAGATCTCTTGTGACAGCCAAGTGCTGACACTAGCAAATTCTGCAATATGTATGTATGAAGTTCATACTCGATAACCAATGGGAGTCGAGTGCGACCCCTAAAGGCGTACATGCTGAATTCGCATATTTAGGATTAGGGTGTACTTAAGGATCTACTAGGGTGGTCCTAAGGAATTAGGGTGGTCCTAAGTTTACTTATTAGTTGACTTATTATTATGATTCATATTATAATTATTATTAATATTATTATCATTATTATTATTATTATTATTATTATGTTCTTATATACTACACTATTCCTGATTTATAACTGAACTTAGTGTGGTCTACAGGCAGATCGCTTGTGACAGCCAAGTGCTGACACTAGCGAATTCTGCAATATGTATGTATGAAGTTCTTATTCGATAACCAATGGGAGTCGAGTGCGACCCCTAAAAGCGCACATGCTGAATTCGCATATTTAGGATTAGGGTGGTCCTAAGGAATTAGGGTGGTCCTAAGTTTACTTATTAGTTGACTTATTATTATGATTCATATTATAATTATTATTAATATTATTATCATTATTATTATTATTGTTATTATGTTCGTATATACTACATCTCCCTCCTTTTGAAAAATAACGTAATAATATGAAGTTATTTTCAAGTATATAATTTTTTTTTTTTTTTTTTTTTTTTTTGTTTTTAATATGTATATTAATATTTGAAATGAATGATTAAAGAGTTGTATTTTGCAAAGTAAAAGTTTTGTATTATAATGTTTTTATTGGTTTTTTATTTGTGGTTGGCCAACCAAACAAAATGTATTATGAATTAAAAATTTTTAACCTATCTTTATGGACTATCTGATTTTTATTTTTATTTCCTATAATTGTAATGTTGTCATTATCTCCTATTTCTGAAACTAAATATGGTCCTAAATAATTATTGTCAAGTTTATGACCCGTTTCGTTTTTAAGTAATATCTTATCTCCTATTTTTAATTCAAAGTTACTAATATTTCTATCATATTTTATCTTTCTATCGGCTTTTGCCTTGTCTAACATATTTTTAGCTCTTCTATATGCTATTTCTAATCTTAGCTTAACTTCTTTTGAATAGTCATCCACGTTGTAAATAGGATCTATTCTGTCTATCCTGTTAAAATCTATGAACTGTCTTGGTAATCTTCCAAATACTAATTCATATGGACAATATTCATGAACTACCGATGGTGTTGTGTTGAAACAATAAGTAAAATATTGTATCCATATATCCCAATCGGTTTTGTCAACAGATATATATGAGCGAACATACTCGTTGAAAGTTCTGTGACTTCGTTCTATTGTTCCTAATGTCTGGTGATGGTGTGCTGTTGAAGTAATGTTTTTTATCTTCATATATTTGCATAGGTCGTCTATAATTTGGTTTTTATATTCCGTTCCCATGTCCGTTATGATTGTTTTCATTGGACCGTACTTTAGAATAAAATTTTCGAATATAGCCTTAGCAACTGATCTTGCACTTTTATTTGGAATAGGTACCGTTACCAAATATTTTGTTAAATCGCAAATGATAGTAACAGCATACTCATTTCCGTTTTCTGATCTTGGCAGTGGACCAATGGTATCTATCAAAACTATATCAAATGCTGCTGCTGGCGTTTCTGTTATCGTCAAAGGTGTTTTAGTATGTTTTGTTGTCTTGGCTTGTTGACATTTTAAACATGTTTTAACATATTTACTTATTGCCTTTGTCATTTGTGGCCAATAATAATAGTTTTTTATTTTCTTCAGGGTTCTAGAAATTCCTGAATGGCCTTCTTCTGATGGATCATCATGATATTTAGACAGTATCTCTTTTATTTGAACCTTATCATTTTTATCTATCTTAGTCACCTTGTTTAATAGCGCTATTTTTAAGTTTTTTAGTATTTTATTGCCCTTTTCTTTAAAATTCTTTATAGTGACAAATTCGAAGATTTGTTCACTTGGTGACAATTGTGTTTGAATGATGCTATTTATTCTTGCTTCTTCATTAAGCCTTTGAAAGAATTGATCTAAATCGATTATTTCATTAGAATAAAACGTGTTATAATGTGTTTTCCTCTTTTCAACAAACACTTATGCTTGCCTATTTTGAGTATAACATATTTTTTGGCATCAATGTTATTGATTACCTGATAGATATTGGGCATTTTTATATTTTCTTTCTCATTTGGTTCATGCAATTTTTCACCTGCGCAGGTATTTTTCTGTCTTGTTGTTGATCTTGTTGTTACCTTTAGTATCTGTCTATTTATTGCTTTAAGTTCTCCGATAGTTATTCGGGACAATGCGTCTGCAACATGATTATCTTTCCCCTTGAGATATTCTACTGTGAATTCAAACTCCTCCAAGTCTAGTCTCATTCTGGTTAGTTTTGAACTGGGGTTTCTCATTGAAAAAAGATATGATAGTGGCCTATGGTCACTTTGTACTAAGAAATGTCTACCATATACGTATGGTCTGAAGTGATTTATTGCCCAGTGAATAGCTGCTAGCTCCTGCTCTGTAGTGGACTTATTACTTTCGCCTTTTGTAAAGCTTCTTGAAGCGTATGCCACTGGTAGCTGTTGACCGTTATGGTCTTGAGATAGTACCGCTCCACATGCTTGTTTACTAGCATCTGTGGTTATGCAAAATTGTTTGCTGAAATCTGGGTACTGAAGGAGTGTTGGTTTCATTAATTCCCTTTTGAGATATTCGAATGCATCATTGCATTCGCTTGTCCATTCAAATGGAACATTCTTTTTACAAAGCCTCGTTAAGTGGCGTGATTTCTCAGAAAAGTTCTTAATAAATCTTCTGTAATAATTGCAAAATGCTACGAATCGTCTAGTTTCGTCTGCGTTTACTGGTTTGTGGTAATTTTTTATTACCTCATATTTAGAGTCATCTGGCAATATACCTTTGTCAGTACACTTGTGACCTAAATAAGTAACTTCTTTCATAAAGAAAGTGCATTTTTCTGGATGTAGTTTTAAATTATGTTGCCTACATAATTTGAAAACGTCGGTTAGATTTTTAAGCATGTGCTTTTCAGAACAGCCTATGACTACTAATTTGTCGCACATATTCCCTTGATGTTGCGGCAGAGTCTGTCATTTTGGCTGTTTCCTGTATTCTTGAAGTATTTGAATCTGAAAGTTCTTCTTCAAGTAATTCGGGTAATGTTATTACCGCTGGAATTGCAAGATCGTGGAGATCCTCTTCTTTTATTTCTATTTCCGATTCTCCTACACTTTCGATATCCTCACCGATCTCAGCCACTATAGGTGTGCTTAAAATCGTTGGGATTGTAATATTTAAGTTATGTCTGTACTTGACGTTTAACAAGTTCTCACGGAACCTGTTTAGATATTTTACTGCTTGAGATAAATGATTTTTTGTTAATCTTTTCCTTTCTCTGTAAATTAATTGGCGTGCTTCATTAAAGCATCTTACCAATATCTGCGCATGCTTGTTGAGAGTGTCTTGTTGCACTTCTCTATTTGGTGTCATGCATTTATAAGACTTGTCGAAAGTCGTTTTAATTTCTTTAAGCTCGTTTTTTATTTCTTGCCATTCCATTTAAAGAATAATATGGATTTATCTGTGCAATCCAACTTTATAAATTGTGGCCCCTCCTAAAAAGGTTTCTTCAATAATCTTTTTTTTTTTCATTCTAGTTTTCTGATATCAAAAATAAAAATTTTAGATCATCTTAATTCAAAATACATTTTGGGTGTGTTTTTTTTTTTTTTTTAAAATATGTTTATATATTTTAAAGTAAATTAATTAGATGAATATTAGAGTATTTCTTTATGCATTCATCTTTTTTTTTTTTTTAAATTTTATCCAAAGTATTCTTTGTTCTGCTTATATAACGCTTCTTTATTATCTTGTTATGCTTAACATATAGAGTTAATATAAACTGAGCGACTGTTACGATCGTCAAGATCAAAAGGAGTAACCACAGTGACTGAATGTCTTCTGTATGGTCAACTATTTTTAAGTTATTGACGACATTGGCCGTATTATCTTTTGTCTGACTATCGTCAGATCCAAACCAACCCATTTTTGTATATTTTTTTTTTTTTATTTTTGGGTTTTGGTTTATTTTACTTTAAAAATATGTAGTTTTGTTTTATTTTTTTTTTTTTTAAATTTAGTTACATTTTCCTGCCTAATTGGTGTATGGCTTTACGGGCCATTCTTCTCATCGGGCAGAAAAAGTTCCGCTCAATGTTACAATATTTTGTGTAATGTTAATATGCAGCGCAGTGCATCGAGGGTGGTGTGCCACGCAGGGCAACAAAAAAAAAATATTTTATTTTTCAGCTCCTACTTGCTTCACTCTGACCCTCCTTGCGTCAGCTGGACGTCGCCGGGGTTGGCACGCTGACACTCCCTCGATGACGTAGTGAGCGGGCTGTTCACCACGTTGATGATCATGTCCTCATTTAAAGGTTATGTGCTGGGGCTGCAATGTCTGCACGTATGTTCACAATGTGGTGAGAACAGTGGTCCCTCGCAGTCGTTCGGGCAGCTTTTCTTAAAAACAGACAGGCTTTTCGGATTGGGAGTTGGAGTTTTGTTAATTGTTAAAGATTTTATTTGTTTTTCTGAGTGAGCGGGTGTGGTGGGGATTTTTTTCTTAAGATATTCGACACAGTGGTCTAGCTCAGCTTGTAGTTTTTGAGCTTTCGACCATTGGGGCGGTGGAGTGTTCGTATATAATAGCCACTTTATGTGCGCTATTCTCTTTTTTGCTTTATTTCGAACTCCGCCCCTGTTTTTACCCATCACACCTACACTCTACTCACTCAGATCGCTGCTTCTCCATAATTGCCGCCGTCTTGGTGGCTAAGCATGGAATGTCGGGCATGCTGATCCTCTCACGTTCCAAGCGGTTTCCTTTAGCTTCTGCTACAACTTATAACGGTCCTGTCACGGTCGCCATGTAGTTAATTAAATTTCACAACGCAATTGATCATTTTATCTTTATTTGGTTTTTTTTCAGCAAGTGTACATTCCTGATCTATTCCTGATTTATAACTGAACTTAGTGTGGTCTACAGGCAGATCGCTTGTGACAGCCAAGTGCTGACACTAGAAAATTCTGCAATATGTATGTATGAAGTTCTTATTCGATAACCAATGGGAGTCGAGTGCGACCCCTAAAAGCGCACATGCTGAATTCGCATATTTAGGATTAGGGTGGTCCTAAGGAATTAGGGTGGTCCTAAGTTTACTTATTAGTTGACTTATTAATATTATTATCATTATTATTATTATTATTGTTATTATGTTCGTATATACTACACCATACATCCTAATCAGATTTATCAACCGATATATAAGTATTTATGTATTAATACTTATAATTAATACATTATCGTATGTATTTATTAGAGTTCTATGACTTCGTTTGACTACACCTACTGTTTGATGGTGGTGAGCGGTAGACATTATATTTTTAATTTTTAGGTATTTGCAAAGGTCTGTAATGATTGAATTCTAATACTCTGTACCCATGTCCGTAATGAACGTCTTAAATGGACCATAAGTAAGAATGAACGATTCGAAAATTGTTTTAGCAACTGTTGTTGGTCTTTTGTTCGGTATGGGTATGCAACTAAATATGTAGTTAAGTCACAAATGAGAGTGACTGCTTATTCGTTGCCATTTTCCGACTTTGGTAGAGGACCTATAGTGTCCACTATCACTCTGTCGAAAGCATGATCAGGGATTTCAGTTAAACTCATTGGGGTCTTTGTATGTGTTGTTATTTTCGGTTTTTGTCATTTTTGACATTTTTTAATGAAGTCTGTTATTTGTTTAGACATACCTTTCCGAAAATAATGACTTTTGACTTGGCCAAGGTTTTTGCAATGCCTGTATGACCTCCTTGTAATGGATCATCATGTATTGTTGACAAAATTGCTTCTTTTTCTTTTTCTTTTTCATTGTTTATTAAGGTCACCGCGTTGAGTAGCGCTACTATTAATTTTGTTAATATTTTATTGCCCTTTTTCTTAAAATTATATATTGAAACGTATTCAAAGATATTTTCCCACGGTGCCATTTTTAGAAGATTGATTTAATATATACCGGCCTGCGTTTCGAGCCTTTGGAAAAATTGATCTAAATCAAGATCTCCATTTGTATATAAATCATCGATATCATATCTTGCAGTAATCTTTTTTCCATGTTTAAAGAAACATTTTTAATCTTGTAGTGACTTTCTTAATATTTCCGGTTATATCTTTTAATTCTTTGATGGTTATTATTGATAACGCATCAGCTACATAGTTGTCTTTACCCCTCAGATACTCTACTGAAAAATTATATTCCTCCAATTCAAGTCTCATACGAGTCAATTTTGAGCCAGGATTATTCGTTGAAAATAAAAAGGTTAGTGGTCTATGAACAGTTTTGACTGTAAAATGTTTATATAGGGTTTGCTGTGGGTTATTGCCCAATGTATTGCTGCTAATTCCTGCTCAGTAGTACTTTTATTACTCTCGCCCTTAGTAAATGATCTTGATGCGTATGCAACTGGATGTTGGTGGCCATTGTGGTCTTGAGATAAGACTGCGCCACATGTTATTTTGCTAGCATCTGTTGTAATACAAAATTCTTTGCTAAACTCGGGGTATTGTAAGAGAGTAGGTTCCATCAGTTTTATTTTTAAGTGTAAAAATTCTTTTTGACAGTCTTCTGTCCATTCAAAAGGAACATTCTTTTTACATAATCTAGTTATGTGCCGTGAATAGTCGGCGAAGTTTTTAATGAATCTTCTATAATAGTTACAAAATGCAACAAAACGCCTTGCGCTATCTGTATCATGAGGTACTGGGTAATTTTTGATGGCATCATACTTCTTGTCATCTGGCAGTATTCCTCTATCTGTGCATTTATGTTCCAAAACGGTGACTTCACGCATAAAGAATGAACATTTCTGTGGATGTAGTTTTAGATTGTATTTCCTGCATTTGTCAAAAACATCTGATAAGTTTTTAATCATATGGTTTTCGGAACAACCTATTACTATTAAATCATCCAATTAGATAAATGCTTGCGTTGATTCAAGGCCAGAAAATGCAATAGTCATCATTCTTTGAAAAGAATTCGTCGCTATTTTCAGTCCAAATGGTAATCGCGTAAAACGATATGAACATGTATACGGGATCTAGCCTGATTAAATGATTATACTAGAATGGTTATATGCTTATTAGCAGTTTCTTTTTGGATTGTTCTATTCTGAGACAAAAAGTAATATGACTTATCAAATTTATCTTTTATTTCATTTAAGATGGCTGTTAAATTTTGGCAATCCAAAATTTATTTGAAAGATTTGTAAGTATTTAAAAAAACAAGATTTTTTTTTATTGATTTTATTTTATTATTTTTAATTTATTAATGACCTCATTATTTAAAAATTAAATTGTTTCTAGGCCATTGGCCCTGCTATTATAGCGTTTCTTTAAAAATTTATTGCTAACAATTATAATTTCAGCGTAAAGAAAATGTTGTTGTTTTTTTTTTTTTTATAATTTTTACATATGGGCCTGCCTATTGTTTTTGTATAGTTTTACAGGCTATACGGCTCATCGGGCAGAAACATTTCCGCTCAATTTTACAATTTTTGTGTTTTATAGTTAGGAAAAATAATATGCATCGCAGTGCATTCAAAAAAAATTTGCAACGCAGTGCTAAAAAAAAATTGCGCTCTCGGGAGGGCTGTCGGTTTCCTTGCTGGCTTAACTTGAAGCTTTAAGCGGTGCCGGTGCTGGTTGTCGCATAGGCTTCCTTCTGCTGGTTGATGTCCTTACAATGTTTGCAAGTTTACTTTCAATAAGCCCTCCATGGTCCCTCGCAATCCAACGGGCATTGTTGGGCTTTGGGTTTTTATTGGCGCTCTTTTTAATTCTTGTTGTGAGAAATCAAGCTCTGCTTGTAGTTTGCGAGCAGTTGACCAGGCTGTTGGTGGCTTTTGAGAATTTAATAGCTATCTTAGGTGAGCTATTCTCGTTTTTAACTTTTGCAGCACACCGCCGCGCTTGTTTCCCATTGCCTCACTCTACTCACTGAGAATTTTGTTTTCCATCCGTGTCTCCAGTCCAGTGCAATACAATTTTTGATTTGATAGTGATTGTAGTGGTCCTTAATCCTTTGTAGTCCTTAGGCCCTTTGTCCTTTGGATTTAGATCTTGGTCCTGTCACGGTCGCCATGTAATATTGAAAATCCTTTGAATGTTTGAATGTTTTTCTCCATAGGGTTTGGCTTTTGGCTTTTATTTTTCATATTTTACTATAATTTATGGATGCGTATTAACAATCGTACCACGTGCAAAAGTATGCAAATAATTTGGCGAGAACTGCCTTCTCTGAATTAGCTGTTCAACACTGCACCCCTAATAGCTCATAAAAGCTTTAGTAAAGCTTTCGGTCAATTTTGTTTTTGTTTTTTATTTATATGATCAATTTTGTTTTAAAAAATAATTGCTAAAGGACAATATATAAAAAAAACAATTAATATATTTATTGAATAGTGCTTGTCTATATCATATTTCTCTGACACTGTTTTCTTAACTGTTTTTCTATTTTTTGTTTGTGTAACTTTTGACCTTTAGTTTTTAGGAATGTGACGCCTTTGTCTCTATCTACTATGTGTTGTGAAAATCTCGGTTTCGGCTTCCTTTCTTTTGTTAAACATTATCCTGTGTAGTTTGGTTGCGGTGGACCACAATCTCTTGAGAGAAGCGTTGCCCGTTGATTGTTGAAATGAAGTTGTATGAGCTGTTATTTCGAATTGAATTAAGAGGTCGTTGAATAGACTGCCCGCCAATTCCGCGCCCTGGTCGAAAATTATTTTCGCCATAGTGACTTTCCTTGGCGACTTTTCTTGAATTACTGTTGCTAAAGCTAAGGGTTTATGTACGACTGCCAATGGTCCCGCTGGAGCTGTTGGTGTTTGCATCAATGGTCTATGGATGTGTCTATCGTATTTTAGGGTTAGGCAATTTTTTATAATTTTTGTGAAATGTCTTTTAAATTCGGAAATTAAATGTCCCTTTTTAAATGGTTATATGGTTCATCTATCTCCCTATGATTGCTATTTAAGTGGTACGCACGAATTTCGTTTTCCTGATCATAAGAATACGTAATTTCGGTAGCCATATATTGCAGCGGATAGTTTTGTATAAATCATTTTCAAAGAAATAGTTATTATAGGACTCTTCTATTATTTTTAAAATATTTTCTGGTTCAAATATTGCGAATGTTTCATTCGGTTTCAGGATTGTTTGAATGGTATTTGTAACGGAGTTGAAAGTATATACGGGTTCTGTGATGATTATGTGTCTTACTTTATGGATAAATGGTGTTTCTACCTGTCTTAAAATTGTTGATCCGGTACAGAATATAATTGGCCGCCACGCCAGTAGGTATCACAAGGGGATCAACGCGCCACCAACGGTGGTTCGCGCCGTAATTGTGACACACTACTGGAAGTGCAACTACACTCTGCACCCGAGGGCGGCTGGAAACAGGCTCTTAATTAGGTTATGTCTCTCCTAAGAGTGCTGGCTAATCGTAGTTGGGCTAGAGCTGGTAACTCTCAAAAATTTCCACACCTCCGTGCCGGACTAAGGTGTCATTCGACCCGTGCCGAAAGTCTGCCAGGCTGGGGACCCGTGTAATAACTAGCCCAGTCGATAACGGAGAGTCCGGGCAAGTGGCGTCCGCCCGGTCTAGTTAGCCTCGTGGGTACTATGAGCAATAGACCAAATAATTTTAAAATACCGCAGGCTTTGACTGCGGGAAATGTCGCAAGACATTACGAGGACCGTCTCCTTGACGGAGATCGGCCTACTTCGGTGGTAACACCAAAAAATGCTCCTAAACGGAGTGCACCAACGGCACAAGCACGCCCAGTAGCGGGAGGGAAGTATCGGGCAGCCACACCGAGTCACTCGAATGTGGTCCAAGCCGGCCAAGCGGGACGGGCTAAAAACCCATTACCGCAACTTTGTCAGCCTGGGGCCCGGGATGACCCTTACCGTAAGGGGCTGAGCGGGGCCAGAACGAAGTGGTATCTTCGTTACCTTCAGCAGGGCAAGTCACCCGCAGAAGCTTTGTCTCTGGCCAAGACACCGCAGCCGCTGGAGCAAAAGCCCAACTCTGCTTCGAAGCGGGCAAACACCACCCTGACGCCTCCGACGGAAACGCCTAAGAGGCAAAAGGTGGAGAAGAGCAGGCCACTGACTGCTCCCTTCGATGGCCCAAGTACCTCAAGGGCTGCAAAGGCAACTGAGGTACGCAAGCCATCATATGCGACCGTAACTGGGGCTATTAAGGTTGCGGTCGTACCAGAGGGTACCCCAAAGTCATCCTCAGCATTGAGAACCTCTCACAGCTCGAGGACGTACTACTGGAAGAAATAGTCCTCTCCGGTTGGGATTCTCCAACCAAGTTTGGAGGAATCCACTTCAGGGTGGGCCACCTGATAGTGGACTGCCGCAACGCAACCACTGCTGAGTGGCTGCAATCAGCAGTCCCCAGCCTCAGTAAGTGGAGCGGTGTCTCCCTGGAGGTAAGGATGGGCGACGACCTGCCATCGTCAC
Organism: Drosophila sechellia; assembly: GCF_004382195.2. NCBI lineage: Eukaryota > Metazoa > Arthropoda > Insecta > Diptera > Drosophilidae > Drosophila > Drosophila sechellia. The sequence goes on from NC_045952.1 coordinate 140,164, forward strand.
ACAACATCACCATCTTCTGCCCCAGGACAGGGGACAAAACAACAAAGTGGATCATGGAATTGATCAAGAAACAGAATGACTTGGACACTGAGATCTGGCGTCTCATATCAAGGAAGAATGAGGGTGGTGGCTCGCTCCTCAGCCTTGGCATTGATGACAACTCATGCGCCAAGCTTATCTCTAGTGACCACAAGCTGAGCTTCAGGTTTGGAGACATATCAGTTTGTGGTCTAAAGAAGTCCAAAGCGATCAAATCCGGCACATGACAGATCGAGAATCCTCGAAATCCACCAGTCTCCGCGGAGAAGGAGAAGCCCAATAAGCTCTCCGAATCCAGCGAGGATCTGGCGGATGATGAGGATCTTGATGCGACCATCATCTAGATGGGGGATCAGACCCCGTTATCCTCTCAGGAGCTATGCATGGAACTAGACCAGCTGAGTAAGGAAGAAGCGATACCGGTGGATGGTGATCTGGGTATCTCCAGATCAGCAACGCCGACGATGGAGCCCATCTTCTAATGGTCGGAAGTACAGGGATAGCTCAGGTGAACATCCATCGCGCCAAGGCGGCCTCGGCTGTGCTTGCAAGGATGTTCACCAAACAACATCTTGGGCTAGCCCTGGTACAGGAACCCTGGTATAAGCAGGGAATAAAAGGACCAAGGTAATTTGGGATCAACGGGCCTCTAGCCCTAGAGCCTGTATTCTGGCATGTAGAAGTATTAATTATTATATACTTACAGAATTGACGAGGCGTGCCCACCGCCCGAAATCACTGCACTGGCAGAGTGAGTGCAAGAGTGTCCTCTTGCTCCTCTTGCACTCACCCATCATCATCGGATGTGATGCAAATGCACATAACGTGATATGGAGCAGCAGCGACGTAAATCAAAGAGGTGAGTCATTCTTAGAATTTATCTTGAATAACAATCTAGAAATCCTAAATGTCGGCAATGTTCCGACATTTGTTACCAGGGTAAGATCTGAGGTTCTGGACATTACACTTTCCAGCAGATCAGCGGCTTCGCATATAAGCGACTGACACGTATCTCCTGAGGAGTCAATGTCAGATCACAGAATTATTCGTTTTAACATAGGGCTAAATCTAGAATGTAGCGAGCGTAGGCGCAATCCCAGGAATACGAACTGGTAAGGGTTCAATGCCTCCTTACTGCGGAATCCAGCTTCTGGGGTAACCGGGAAACTCCGTACCACTCTAGAACTGGAGGCCGCCGTAGAAGATATTAACTCGTGTCTTACTAACGCGTTTAGAGAAAACTGCTCCCTTGGTCGAGCCATGAGGGAAAAAGATGCTCCATGGTGGAACGACCAATTGGAAAAGTTACGGAAAGCGACCAGGCGTCTCTTTACCAAGCAAAAAGAGAAGGGAACTGGGATGCCTACCGGAAGAAACTGACTATGTATAACCATGAGATCAGGAAAGTCAAACGAAGGAACTATAGAACCTTCTGTGAGGCAATAGTAAACACATGTGAAGGCGCAAGACTTCACAGAGCAATCTCCAAAGGAGTGCACTATGGGGCATTTGGCCTGTTTTTTTTTTTTAAATTAATAACTTCTAAACTACTGGAGATATTTGGATGATTTTTTTATGTGTTACATATGCCCCCAGGAATATTTTGGAAAAGTGGGCGTGCCCCGACACCGCCCCATTTTTTTTTTAAATAATTTTTAAAGTTAATTTTTAATTTTAATATTATATAAAAGTTCATAGTCGTCTTCCTATTCACAATCAGCAGAGTCTGAAGAATCGTTATCAGGTTCAAATTCGCAAGATAACAATTGAATGACTTCTGGTGGAAGAGATAGTCGCTTATGTTTTCGAACGCGCCTCTTTAAATTTATGGATGATATTATAGGATCCGAAGTATCCATTGCTCTGTGAAAGACATCTGCGAAGCTACAAATACGATTATGCTTTCTTGCATGGTGAAGTCTGTCTGACTTGTAAATTTTATTCCTCGATTCTGCTGCCTCTTCTCCAAAATAGACGACTGGAAGAACTGTTTGCTCTAAGATATCTTTTGAGTGAACCAATATTTTGTGGACTGTCGCTGTCATGGGAAGCCATGGATATTTGTCAACAAAAATTTGTCCAGTTGTATGCTCATATTTTTCAAGGTTTATAGGTAATTGACATGACAGACATATTAATATGGTCCTCATATTAAAAATGAGCTGGATGTCAACGCCTTTTATTTCGGAGAATGCCTTATAGTTATTAAATGCACCACCCGCCGTATTGCCAACATTAGAACTACCGAATCCGCCTTGTTTTGGTTGATCAACCTTAAGCGATAGTTTTTCCCAAAACATTCGCTGGATGTATTTTTTCGCTCTAACACCATATTCTTATCTATTTCATCCACGATTCTCCACTTTTTTACAACAGTTTTGTAACCCATATTTAGTACAAACTCCAAAAATCTAATCCAACAATAAAGTGGACTTAATCCATATTTTGAATTTCCTTGATCAGGAAGAAACTTATGACACCTAAAGTTTTGGTTTTTAAGAAAATCTCTAGGTGTGGCATTACAAATTGGACAAGCTTGGGACGATTTTGTATTTGTTAAGGCGTTAAGCACTTTGCCATCAATAACAGTTAAGTAAAGACTAAACCTTACATAAATGCATTGGTTATTATTAAGGATAACTTTGCTAGGTAATAAATTTTTAATTTGCTCTTGTATATGCAAATTCTCTCTCTAGAATATTGTTTGATGAATCAATTAGGCGATGCGGCATAACTGTTGTAGTGAAGAGTGATGAATCTGCATTATACGACTGCCTGTTAGTGAATGCCTGGTTGTAGTTTGCTTGTCCTGTACTACCGTCAAAGCCATAGCTTAGTACTAATTCGGCTGATAAGAAGTCGGATTGCTGGCATTGCATTGCCGCTTCAATAACATCTTTTTGACAAGCCACTATTCTCGCTATGGTATGATCTAAAAGGTCTTGCAGAGCATTTTTTGCCACGGTGTCAGTGATATTGATATTGGCTGGTCGGCAAACCTTTTTCCTTTCCGCAACTTCTTTATAGGTTGGATAAAATTCAGCCTTCCTGCACCTTGCTTCGTCTCGAATAGCGCAATATTGTTCCTTTGTAAAGCCTTGATCGAGAATTAAAGCCAAAGCTCCATCGCTTGAAGAGCGCACAGGCAGTTCAACGGGCTTTACTATTAATTTTCTAATGGTTTTTGCCTTGGCTGGGTTCAAAAAAAGAATTTTAAGTATAGCTGCAAGATCCAGCAGGCCGCGCTTCCCTGCAGCTAGCATTGCAGCTTGAAGCAAAAGACGTTCTTTGTGATTCTGCGCCCTTACGAGTTTATCTGCTTGCTGTCTTCGGCCACTGAATCTTTTAAAATAATATGACGTTTTCGGGCGTCCAGCAAATTTCCTTTCCTTTTTATTTTTCTCTTTTACCTTTAGGACTAGGTGTTCTTCTAACCACTTTGCATTAACTTTCGAAAACTCATTTATTTTTCGATTGCATTTTCTCCAATTTCGCAAAAGATTGACTGAAAACATTCTCGACTTTTCCTGTAGGTATCGTTCATTAAAGTCTAGCTTGCTATCAGAAAAATGACTTCTGATAAAAGGGTAAATAGCATTTTCCTTTTGACGAACACCCTTTTGCTTGCGCCACACTTCCAGCAGGGCAGCATTGGCAATCGAGATGTTGTTCCCTAAAAAATGAAATTTCTCAAAAACCCGCAAAAAACGTACATAGAGACTACCTGATATGAGTTAGGAATTGAACACACTACAACATGGATATAAACACATACTGAACAAATTTCAACAAATTTTTGTAGATCTATTCAAAGTTGACATTTTTTTCTAACAGCTACATGTTGACACCACATGCTAAATGTACAAATTGTTAGAAATAGACGCACACAATAAACAATATATTAATATATATACATAATACAAACCTGAATATTGATTATCCATTTCAAATTTTACTCATTTGCGATCTTCTTTTAAAATTTTAACACTTTGAAAGATAAGCTAAATTTTACGCGCATTGCAGCCACCTTCTTTGTGCTCGCAACAGCTGAGTTCAACAGCTGTTATTATAACGGTGCACTGTTAAATTGACTTTTGCGCGCCATAACATAATAGTTTAAAGTATTTCCAATGTATAAATACTACAATACTGCAAATTTGCATACTTGTGAAAAACACATTTTTGTAAAAAAACAGGCCAAATGCCCTATAGTGGAGTGCCAGAATCAAATCAGGCACTACGTACGAAGGATAACTCCTATACTATACGAAGTACGGAGAAACTTGAGCTACAACTGGCAACTCACTTTCCGGGAAGCACGCTTCAAACGGATGGGAATACCCCGGTAACGGCTCAAAGTAGACCGTGTGCTACTGATTGGGCCAAAGCAAAATCAATAGTAAAAACTGAGGGATTAAGATGGGCAATTGGTAAATTCCAGCCCTACAAATCTCCTGGTACAAATGGCATTCAGCCAATCCTGCTACAACGAGCGCTAAATCAGCTCGCAGTGCTGATCGGGAAAATACTGATCAGCAGCCTAGCTTTAGGACACATACTTACTGCCTGGAGTATAGCAAAAGTGGTCTTCCTTCCAAAAGCTGTAAAGAAACACATCACTGATCCGAAGTCGTTCAGACGCATCAGCTTGACATCGTTTTTGCTCAAAACGTTTGAAAAGCTAGTGAATGTCAGCATTAGAAGCACTCTGCTTGTAGAGCATGCGCTCCAACGGGCGCAGCATGCCAGATCAACTGATACTGTGGGAGCAGCCAAGAAGACTGTGGTGGCATCGGTATACTTTGCCGGTGACGAGGCGTGTCCACCGCCCGAAATCACTGCACTGGCAAAATACTGCAAGAGGACACACTCACCCATCATCATCGGATGTGATGCAAATGCACATCACGTGATATGGGGCAGCAGCGAAGTAAATTGGTTGGAAAAGCTAGTGGATGTCTGCATTAGAAGCACTCCGCTCGTAGAGCATCCGCTCCAACGGACGCAGCATGCCTACAGGGCGGGCAGATCAACTGATACTGCCCTATATCACCTGAAAAGCCTTATTAAGGATTCACTTACTCATAAGGAAGTGGCGCTATGTGCCTTCTTAGACATACAGGGTGCATTCGACAATACCTCTCATGAGGCGGTTAACGCATCCCTGGCAAGAAGACGACTAGATGCAACAACCAGTAGATGGATCAAATCACTACTGGCATCTAGGAGAGCCATGGCCATTATAGGAGGACAGTCGTCCACAGTATCTACCACAAGGGGATGCCCCCAAGGGGGTGTCCTCTCGCCTCTCTTGTAGAGCTTGCTGGTAGACGAGTTTCTGGACAGACTGACCCGCAGAGGTATACTTTGCCAGGGCTATGCTGACGATATTGTCATTATAGCCAGAGGTAAATATGAGGATACACTCTGCGATATCATTCAACTGGGCCTCAACATGACCAGCGAATGGTGCAAGGAAGTAGGCCTGAGCCTAAATCCTAGTAAAACTGTTATTGTTCCTTTCACAAATAGGTAAAAGCTACAGAGAATGAAGGCAATAACCCTGTCAGAATGTCGCATAGAGGCCAGCAAAGAAGTTAAGTATCTTGGGATAACCCTTGACTCCAAACTTAGCTTCAAAACTCATGTCGATAACACAATTGATAAGTGCACCAGAGCACTTTTCACGTGTAGGAAAATTGCTGGAAAATCGTGGGGAACCTCACCACGCATAATAAGATGGCTGTACCTCATGGTAGTCAGACCCATACTAACCTATGGAGTAATAGCCTGGGGTGATAGAGCACGCCTTAGCACCACTAAGGTGAAAATTCATAAGCTCCAAAGAATGGCCTGCATATGCATGACGGGAGGTGCAGCCCTAGAAGTACTAATGGAGGTAACGCCGCTTCATATCGTCATTGAAATTAAACGGAAAGCCACCCTAATAAGAATTGAGGGAGCAGGAAATGACTGCAACCTTACAAGAAAGGATGCTGAAAGCCTAAAAAGGGATATCCCATTGCTGATGCAACCAAAGGATGAGATGCCAGCTGAGCACAGGTTCGCTCAGAACTTCAGCACTCATCTCAGTAATAAAAACAGTTGGACAACCCTGGGGAAAGTACACCCTATGAAACCACAAACAATAAAGTGGTATACAGACGGATCTCTCACCGACGAGGGAAGTGGGCTGGGGGTTGTAGGCCAGGTTAAAATACCACGAATCAATGGGCAGATACACCAGCATTTTTCGAGCTGATGTCTGTGCTATTGGACGCTGTGCGGAGTTTAATCTGCAACGGAACTATCGTGGCAAGGACATTGCTATACTGTCTGATAGTCAAGCAGCCATAAAGGCGCTCAGCAAAGCTAAGATAACATCTAAGCTAGTAAATTAAGTGAGGACAGCCTTAGACAAGCTGGGAGCTGTCAACAAACTCACAATAAGGTGGGTCCCGGGACACAACAACATCCCGGGAAATGAGCTAGCGGACAACCTAGCCAAGAAAGGGGCAGAGAACCCTCTAATTGGGCCCGAACCATTCTGTGGTGTTGGTCACCACAGAGTACTGGGCTTACTTAAGTCAAAAGAGGAAGAAAACCGTCTGTACTTCTGGGAACACCTACCAGGACTTAGGCAGTCTAAGATTCTCCTTCGTGAATATAACCACAAAAGATTCAAGACCTTAATGACACACGGGAAAAACACCGTGCGCATCAGGGGCGTTCTTGACACCGAAGGGCATTCTCGTGAACTCGTAATGCCCATTTTCGACGGTGAATGTCGTCTTGCTCGCGTCCCGTGGTTTCATTTAAATTTGGCGAAAGCCACTTGTATTGTGAAATACATGTTATTTCCTTTGCTGTCTAATATATCTGCAATGTTCGGGATAGGGTATCGATTACCATGCGCCACTTTTTTCCCATTTTTGAAATATGTTTTCGAAATTCGTCTTTATGTACAAATGGGTGTAACGGTAAGATTTTGTGTGAATCGTTATTATCTGTTGCTGGTATAGTGTTTGACGGCGTTAGAGAACGTTAGTTGGTTGTTTTCGTTATGGAAAAGTCTTTAGAATAACTTGCATACTTTGAGTATGTATTGTTTTTCCTCGCTGTTGAGGTGTTCCGGCATTTTTTTGAATTGTTTGAAATTGATTTTATCTGTATTGTTCAAGTTACGGGGTTTATACTGTCACCGCTCCCTCTTACGCTCTCCGCTCCCTCTTACGCTCTCTCGCTCTTCACCACAGAGTCTCCAAGGAGTCTCCGCTGCGCTTGGGAGAGCCAAACTAATTAGAATAAGCACCAGTGTCAAAACTAACCACGCTGAATAAACATACGCCCGGTCGCGCCCGCGCAATTACGAAAAGTCTAGTGTTCGCTTTTCTTCGAGTGTTTTCTTTTCAGCATATTTGGAAAATTCCAGGACAGCAACCCCCAAAAACCCATATTTTTTAGGTCCTTCGAGCCGGATACCCTGGATTTTCAATTTTGTCCCCCAGCGACCAAATTATAAGATAAGTACGAAATTTCCATTCCTTTTAATTGGCAGTCTGCAGCAAAAGGTTCGAAAATCCAATTTCGTTCAATTTGCTGTAAGATTTATTGTCAAATCTAACGGATTTCTCTGACAAAAGGCAATTAAAGAAAAGTACTTATCCATTCTCACGGGAGTTACCGACCCATCGATACAATACACCACCCCTCCTTCTAAACCCCCACGCCTTCACAAGTGAAGACATCGAACCGGGAAGCGTTGCGATACAAAGTCGCAACATAAACATCAACGACGAGTCAGCCGCCGACATCCGCCAAAAAGCTGACACCGCATTCCCTTCACACAGACAACGCAGCGAATACAATCCCATATACATACTTGTTAACATACTTTCTGCTGCATCATATTCTTTATTTCTAAGAACTCCAACATTGTAATACACATATTCACTGTTACCTTATTTAAGACCAAAAATAAAGACGAGCAGTCGAGTTTTAGCAGCAAACACTTGTAGACGTATCCAATATTGAATCCGATCGAATTCCCTGACAGCCGTAGCTACTTCCAAGACCGGCTCCTCTCTTCTCTGCATCTGAACATCCCACGAAGCTCTCCGAAGATCACTGTAGCTACCTCCTGGTCCAGCTCCTCTCTTTCCTGCATTTAAATACCCCGCGAAGCTCCCCGGAGGTAACTGGCGCAGCCGGAAACTGGAATGGAAAATATTCTATTAAACCTTCTATTAGTCCTACTGTAAGTAGTTGTAGAAAAAGAGTGAGAATGAAGTGCAGTAATGTCTAAAAGTGATTACAACAAAAGTCCTACTACAATACATAAACCGCCTTAATTAACATACAAAACACCCATATATAATTATAAAAAAAAAAAATATATATATATAAATAATTAAATAATAAAAGAAAAAAAAAAAAAAGGGAAAAATGCCGTAATCGCGAAAATGATATGGAATGTACTTGTGTGAAATCAATCGCTGATAATCACTGCCGAAACTTAATAAGGCCAAGTACCACATCACTTTTTTCATGTGTACATATATATGCAAAACAATAAAAACAATTCAAATGCAATAAGGAAAAAAAGAAGATGTAGTGTACCTACGTGGCATCAATCGCTGATAAACCACTGCCGAAACATTAAAGGCCCGGTACTACACCACAAAATACTTATATATACATCGAAAATATACACAACAAAACCATATATACAAATGTGTAAGAGTGACGTGTAATGTACTTGTGTGAAATCAATCGCTGATAATCACCGCCGAAGCTTAGTAAGGCCAAGTACCACATCAGTACTCTCATGTGCACATATATATATGCAAATACGAATTTATATGAACGGTGAAGTGTATGTTTTCTAAGACTGGGCACAGAACCACAAAATCACATATAAACTGCACACCTTAATAAAAAGAAAAATCTTTGAAACATGCACCCATATTCTCACTCTTTCAACACAAATGAAGTATTCAAATATTACATACATACACTAATACCACTATATTACAGAAATTAACGCACAAAAAAACACACACCATTCAACAATAAACAAATAATAAAGAACCACTAAGTACATTATAAATTGTATACTCCCTTTCTCTCTTAAATGTCAAAGAAATGAACACAAACTATAAAACAAACAACTCGTTCCGTATTAGGATCACACACACTTCCAAAAAGAGTCACACGTTCAGTTACTAAAACAAACACCCTCCCCGTAATTAGAGAAAATACCCTCTCACCGCCCCTTCAACCTATAAATATGGATTCAGGCAACGCCTCCGTAGGTAATTCCGCCCCCTTAACACCTACCGTCAGTAGCAGTATTGCTACGGCACTTAGTGCCACCGATATTTTAGCCTTCGTTAAAGAACTCCCGACTTTCGATGGTACTCCAAGCCAACTCGACAAATATATAACTAGCGTTGAAGAAATAATCATGCTCATTAGGGGTACCGACCAAACACCGTACGGGCTTCTAACACTTAGGGCAATTAGGAACAAAATAGTTGGAAGAGCAGATGAAGCCCTAAACCTAGCTAACACCAAACTTATATGGGACGATATCAAAAGCAACCTACTACGTTTATATTCTAGCAAGAAAAGCGAAGCTACCCTCCTAGGCGAGCTCCAATCTCTCCCGGACAACCTAACCCTAGGGCAATTGTTCTTCGGCTTATCGGCTACTTCCAATAGTGGACAGTCGGCCACAATCATCGAAGCCAAGAAAACACTATATGACGAAGTCTGTCTAAATGCCTTCATTTCAAGAATCAGAGAACCACTTAAAACAGTCATCAGATTGAAAGACCCCAAGACTATCGAAACAGCTTACGAGCTATGTCAAAGAGAAAGAGCTCGTTACCAGAACAGAAAACCCATACCCCCCAACACAAAACAATACCGAACGACGAACTAACAATTACAATAACAATAACAGCAACAATCACAGAGACGACAACAACCGCAACAACCGTAATTCATCTTACTCCCAAAACCACTCATACCATTATTCAAACCCCAACTCCCAATATCGTCAATCAAACAATGGCAACAGAAATAGTAACCCGTTTAAAGACAATAAAACACCAAATTATGGGCTACACAACATAGAAGAAGAAAAAACCCAACACTGCCCTACCGACCTAAATTTTCAGGCACCCGCCTCAGGAACCCGACAGGATACATAAACCCCACCACACATGCAACATCCCTTCCATACATAACCCTAAACCTACAACAAAAATTCCCCTTGTCATTTCTTATCGATACAGGATCCAATAACTCCTTTGTTTAGCTATTGAGCTTTTTCAATAGCTGTTGCGAATAATAAAAAACCGAAGAAAGTTTGTTTTTTATTACGACAGTTTTTATTTTGCGAAATAGCGATAATTTACGAAAGCGACAATAAGTAAGTAAGTTTGGTCTTTTCCGAAGCGCGACGAAAAGGCAATTGGCGGGCAGGCAGCCGAAATGCAGCGCCCAAGCTTAACGTAGGTAGCTAACAACAACAAACAAGGAATGAGCGCCGTACAGATAAATGCGTGCGGGAGCAGCGGTTTGCACTATGGGCATCGCAACTGCTACCACTCACTAATTTGGCTTATTTAATATTAAAGAATATGAGATATCATGCGGCTGCATGACCCAACATCCTCCCCCGTTGGAAGCTTGGCTTCCAACAGAGTCCTCAAGGGGAAGCAGACACAGCTTGTTCACTGCCCGCCTTATTACTCCAGACGCGGTCCTCAATTCTGCAACTCGAGCGACGCCGTCTCTGCCAGGAATCAACTGCATGACTCTCGCCAAAGGCCATCTCATTGGGGGTAGATTCTCGTCCTTAACAAGAACGACGTTGCCCACGGCTACGCCAGGCTTTGGGGTTCGCAACTTGGAGCGCTGCAGAAGTGAATCAAGATCAACATCAATGCTGTTTCCCTTGCTGGCTGAAGAAGGAACGCGTGAAGCTATTAAGGCGCTACCGCAAGGGCGCGCGCAGCCTCCAGACACGACCCAGCCCAGACGAGTTTTTTGAAGCAGGGGCAGTCCTGGCAACAACTTTATCTGACCTACGCACAGCAGCTCATAAAACAGGCTAGCTCCTATTAACAGGTCAACACGCTGAGCTTTATGAAATTCCGGGTCGGCGAGCTGCAGGTTTTCTGGAATCTTCCAGTCCCCAATGTCCACATTAATCCTTGGCTGGCGATCCGTGATATTGGGAGCGATAACTGCTATTATGCTCGTTGAGAAATCCGAAGTGACAGACCGAATCGAAATTCCTACCGAGAATCCATCAGTCGCGAAATTGGAATCCCCGATTCCAGTGACGGAGCCGGACGACCTCGACCTCTTAAGTTGCAGTTGATTTGCAAACCGAGAGGTGATCAAGTGCCGTTGAGAGCCAGAATCTAACAAGGCCCTGCCGGGAACGAATAGTCCCGACCGATTCTGCACTAGAACGGTTGCAGTGGCTAGTAGCACAGGGTCACTACCGAGATCCTGGGCAATTAGAACAGAAGAAGTCGAAAGCGGGGCAGAAGGTTCAGTGTGGGAGCTTGAAGACACCGGAACATGTGGCTGCGAGGAAGGCGGATCACCTAGATGGAGCAGCGTGCGGCAGCGGCTCGATCTGCATTGCCGTAGCTGATGACCTGTCTTTAGGCAATTTAGGCAAAGTGCTAGTCTCTTTGCCTCGCGCAGCCGATCTACTGCCGCTAAGTCTCTAAATTGCGGGCAATAATATATGGCATGCTCTGCACTATGGCAAAGCATGCAACCAAGAGAATTTTGGGTGGTAGCAACTAGCGTCGAGCGATTTCTGGCCACCTGAACGCCTGGCGCATATGTTGCCATGGCGCAATCCACGGCCTCCAAAGTCCTACATCGCTGCTCCAGGAATGCAGCCATCGATTCCCACGACGGAATAAGGTTGGCAAAGACCGGATCCTCCAGGCGCTCCTCCCACTTAGCTTGGCTCGCCGCATCCAGCTTTTGCAGCAGCACTTGCACTATGATGCAGCCAGCGATTTGCTCAGTGGTGCCCAAACCCTTCAACGCTCGAATGTGAGCGTTAAATTTGTCCGACAATTCCCGAAGCGATGCCACTGAACCATTGCGTACTACCTTTAAACCCAGAATCTCGGTGATGTGCGCCTGAAAAACGAGACGCCGGTTATCAAACCTTTTTTGAAGCAACTCTAAAGCCGCTTCGTAATTGCTGTTTGAAATCTCCAATGATCGGATAGTTTCCAGCGCTGAATCCCTCAAACATGACCGCAGATGTAGAAATTTCTCAATGTTGGAGAGGTCCGGATCCGCCCAGTTTGCGTAGCCTCCGCCAAACGTTGGCAGCTGCACAGGCGGCAACGGCATCGGCCTGGGCCGCGGCTGCGTTTGAGGACCACTACACTGGTGGGGCACAATACCTTCCGCAAGCGTTGAGTGCGGCGCGAAATGCACATTGCGTTTGGTTATTTCCGCGCGCACACTAGCCTTGAATTCAACGATGAATTCATCGAAAGACTCGCTCATTTCACTGCCAATTTCGTCGAAGTCCAATTCCTCCAGTTCTGTATGCAGAACATTGAAGGCACTTTGCAGCTCATCAATCTGCTCCAGCCTCACCGTAAGAGTGGGTTCGTCGTATCCGCTTAGCGTCTCATTAGACAGCGACGTTTGTAGCCTCTGCAACCTGCTGAACAGCGCATTGGCTTTGCGCTTTAAAAAGGTCACCCTGTTTTTTTCACCTTCAGCGGGCATAGCAACAAATCGCCTTTGATTCGGTTCAGCGGGAAGATGAGCACAAAATAGATGCCGAAAATGCAAGCGGGGTCAATGCACGCAACGATATATGTAGCAATGTATGTATATATGCAATGCTAGCTCGCTTAAACACAGCCACTATCACCGAAATCTCCACTCACTTGTCCAACCGATTGCGATTTAATGTATTTATATTTATTTATAAACGGGATAAGTGCATTAATTAATGCATGCAAATTAACACGATCACGTCGGGGTCACCAAATGTTTAGCTATTGAGCTTTTTCAATAGCTGTTGCGAATAATAAAAAACCGAAGAAAGTTTGTTTTTTATTACGACAGTTTTTATTTTGCGAAATAGCGATAATTTACGATAGCGACAATAAGTAAGTAAGTTTGGTCTTTTCCGAAGCGCGACGAAAAGGCAATTGGCGGGCAGGCAGCCGAAATGCAGCGCCCAAGCTTAACGTAGGTTGCTAACAACAACAAACAAGGAATGAGCGCCGTACAGATAAATGCGTGCGGGAGCAGCGGTTTGCACTATGGGCATCGCAACTGCTACCACTCACTAATTTGGCTTATTTAATATTAAAGAATATGAGATATCATGCGGCTGCATGACCCAACATCCTTCATCGACCAGAATCTGCAAACCAAATAGAGTGCACAACTCTACCAACATCCACTTCAATTACAACAGCATTAAATAGTTTCAAAATTGAGGAAAAAGCAATATTCCCAATGCCACCCGAGTTCAAAACCGAAGGTCAAATTACCCTACTTAAATTCAAATTTCACTCTCATTTTAACGGCCTCATAGGAATGGACCTATTATCACACCTAGAAGCAAAAATAGACCTAGTAAACTTACAACTAGTAACCTCAAAGTCTACACTCCCAATATCCTTGTACACTAACCAGGCTTCAAAAATTTTTAACATCCCCGCCTACAGTAAAGTTATCTTACCACTACCGGTAAAGACTAATCATGGCGAATTCAATTGTTGCGCTACACAGCTGAATAATGAGTTAACCTTGTCAGAAGGACTATATAAAGCAAACAATAATATTGCCAATGTCGAAATCTCTAACAAATCCAACTCGGATAAACTACTATACCTAGAATACCCCTAGAAACCACCCCCTACAACAAAAACGATTATATCGAATTCTTTAACATATCAGCTACACCCTTAATAACAATAACCTCCAAGCCCCATTACAAATCCCAACAGAACATCTCAATCCAGAAGAAAAAGCAGCCTTAATAACCCTATGTAAACAATTTCGCGACATATTCTACAACCCAGAAACACCATTAACTTTCACCAACAAAATCACACACTCCATCCCCACCATAGACAACACTCCTATACACGCAAAATCCTACAGATACCCTTTTTTCCATAAAACAGAAGTCAAAAAACAAATTGATTCCATGTTAAATCAACAAATTATTAGATCTAGGCACTCCCCTTGGAGCGCCCCGGTATGGGTGGTCCCAAAAAAACTAGACGGTACAGGGAACAGGAAATGGTGGCTTGTAATAGACTACCGGAAACTCAACGACAAAACCATTTCGGACAGATACCCCATCCCAAACATAAACGACATATTAGATAGCATAGGCAAAGCAAAATATTTCTCAACGCTCGACCTAACTAGCGGTTTCCATCAAATTGAGATGGAACCAAAAGATATCGCCAAAACAGCTTTTACAGTCGAAGGGGGCCATTACGAATTCATACGGATGCCCTTCGGCTTAAAAAACGCACCGGCTACCTTTCAACGGGTTATGGACAACGTCCTCGGCGACCTTAACGGCACCATTTGCTTAGTCTATCTCGACGATATTATCATTTTCTCGCCTTCCTTACAAGAACACCTAGTGGACATAAAAATGGTATTCGAAAACTTAGAGCGGCAACTTTAAACTACAACCCTCGAAATCAGAATTCCTGAGGAAAGAGATAGAATTCCTAGGCCACATAGTCACACAAGACGGAATAAAACCAAACCCGAACAAGATAAGTGCGATCAAAGAATTTCCTTGCCCCACCAACAGAAAAGCTATCAAATCTTTTCTCGGTTTACTGGGGTATTATAGGAAGTTTATAAGAGACTTCGCTCGAATAACGAAACCCATGACTAAACAGCTGAAAGGAAAAAGACAAGTTACTACAGATAAAGATTTTGTAGACGCATTCCAACAGTGCAAACTCTTCTTTCCAATCACCCGATACTCATAAACCCAGACTTCAAAAAACCATTCATCGTTACTACGGATGCTAGTAACTTCGCGTTAGGGGCCGTACTATCCCAAGGCTCCTTACAGAACGATAGACCTGTATGCTTTGCCAGCAGGACCCTCTCTGACACCGAAGTCAACTATTCAACCATAGAAAAAGAATGTTGGCAATAATATGGGCAGTAAAGTACTTCAGACCATATATTTATGGCGTAAAATTTACTATTGTCTATGGCTTATGAATTTCAAAGAACCCAATTCGAAAATAATTCGTTGGAGACTCCAACTCATGGAATACAATTTCGAAATAATCCACAAGAAAGGTTCACAAAATGTAATCGCAGACGCCCTAAGTAGAGCAGACCCAAATTTAAACCACAGCGAAACACTGACTGTTAAGCCTTGTCCCACATCCGAAAAACCTATTAACGAATTTAACACGCAACTCATACTAGAAATAGATACAAATACGTCTTGCCAAACTACAACACCATTCAAACAAAAGCTTAGGAAAAAATATTCACAGCCCTCTTTCGATTTCGATAATATTGATAAAATCTTGAAAGGAACCCTAAAACCTAACAGGATTTGCGCATTCTTAGCAGACGATAATAATTCCGCATTAATCGAAAAAACATTCTTAACGTACTTTGCACACAAAAAACACTTTAAAATTATCAGATGCAAATCACTTCTCCACGAAATTGTAGGAAACCCCGAACAAAACAAATTCATTCAGGAATATCACACTAATAACAATCACAGAGGCATCGATGAAACATTCCTTCACCTCAAAAGAGAAACCTACTTCCCCAATATGAAAAGCAAAATCTCTGAACTAATTAGGAACTGCGAAACATGTCTAAACTCAAATACGACAGACAGCCACAAAACATTGTATTTGAAATTCCAGAAACCCCAACGAAACCCCTCGATATAATACACATAGACATCTACACCATTAATTTTAACCTGACAATCATAGACAAGTTCTCAAAATTCGCAGCTGTCTACCCCATTATAAATAGAAACGGTATCAATTGCACCAAAGCAATCAAAAACTTTTTCAGTCAATTCGGACTACCCAAAAAACTAATACACGACAAGGAGTAGAATTCTGCAACGACATATTCCGCAAGTTTTGCTGTCAATATAATATACTTCTTCATGTCACATCCTTCCAGCAATCTTCAAGTAATTCTCCAGTAGAACGATTACACTCCTCTTTGACAGAGATTTACAGAATAATACTAGACACACGAAAAAAACACAAACTACCTACAGACCACGAAGAAATAATGTCAGAAACTGTAATAACCTATAATAACGCAATCCACTCCATCACTAAACGCACCCCTTTTGAACTTTTTAATGGTAGGACCCATTTATTTGACAAAATAATAATACCCAATATTGAGCATGACTATTTAAATAAACTAAATATGATCCAAGATAAACTCTACTCCGAAATAAAGGAAAAATTGTCCACAAACGCCCAACAAAGAACAGAAAAGCTAAACACAAGCAGAGTAGAACCAACAACACTACAACCTAACAGCACAATTTTCAGAAAGAAAACAGGAGGAATAAACTAACACCACGGTTCTCCTTACACAGAACAGCAAAAGACAAAGGAAAAACCTTAGTAACCACAAAAAAATCAAAAAATCCACAAATCAAAAGTAGGAAAACATTCAAACCCCAAAATGACTTAAGCCTTTCAACCTGCATTCCAGATCTTGCCATGGGGCATATCAATCTATCTTCATCCACAACTTCAACTTCAAAGCAAAAGTGCCGCTAGGGAAAACACTCGTGATAGGAAACTATAAGAAAATTAGCCACATAATCGATCTGTCCGAATACACCAACTGTATTGAAAAATTATACCACACCATCGATACCCTAAGACACGATGAAACACTCACCGACTCTATATCAATACTAAACGCTAAACTTGCCCAAAACTCAAAGTAAAATAGACGCACTAACACCTTTTCACGCCACAAAAGAGGTCTTATTAACGGGTTAGGTAGTTTAGTCAAAGTCGTCACTGGCAACATGGACGCCAATGATGCAAAGAATATAGAAACAGAAATTAACCACCTAAAAAGCCAAGTCACCACCATCTCAGATAACTTCGAAATACAGAACACGCTCAATGATGAAATTCAACTACGGGTCAAAAACTTAACAAGACACATTAACAATGAACAAGATTTGATTAAAAACTTCTTCGAAAACACTCAAAATACAATCTACAAAAAAATATATAACTACGAAGGAGAACTAAAGAAACTACAATATATAAATAGGCTTAACTATAATATAGACTTATTACTTAGTCACCTAAGCGACATTATAGAAAGTACACTGCTTGCCAAAATTAATGTTATCCCAAAACTCATTTTACATAAGACAGAAATAAACAAAATCAACAAATTTTTTGAAACCCAAAACTACACAATAAAATCCGAGCAACACATTTATAATCTGTTAAAAATGAACACACTCAATTACCAAGACAAAATAATTTTCAGTGTCAAAATTCCTATTTTTCTAAATCCTAACTACGAAATGGCAAGATTAATTCCACTCCCAATAAATTCCACACAATTTGTAATAGCACCTAAGTACTTAATATATAATAACAAAAATAATAGTATGTTTCAACTATGTATAAATGCCCTGTAATAGAAGAACAATTCGTCTGTGAAATCGATTCTATCAATAATCTCAAAAATAATACTTTCCTGGGACACCTTATCCAGAATAAAACCAGCTACTGCGACATAAAGGAAACGGGACTCACGACGATGTGTTCGAGACGGAAAAAGGCTTCATATTTGTATTTAACGGGGAAAAACCTCCCAATCACATCCTCCAACCGGACCATAACTAATATCAATGGATCAGCTATAATAAAGTATGACAATTGCACATTACAAATCAATGAAATAAACTACGACAACACGGCGGTATCAACAGAAGAGCACGCCGACTTCTTCCTACCACCAATACGGAAATTAATAAAAAATGCCACTATTAACATACTCACCTTGGAAAGACTTCACCTGGATACACTCATAACATCCAACAAGCTACGGGTCGTCACGGCAGGAAACTTTCGACACTCGACAACCTATACATTCTCTTCACCGTATCCCTAGTCGCCGTAATACTCACCTGGACACTTCGTAGAGACACCCACATCTTCCATACCGGGGTCCGAACACATTCTTCCAATCGTCGCTCCACGAATTCCTCCGCTATGGCCGTCGCTCCAAACTGGGGGGGGAGGAGTTACCGACCCATCGGTACAATACACCACCCCTCCTTCTAAACCCCCACGCCTTCACAAGTGAAGACATCGAACCGGGAAGCGTTGCGATACAAAGTCGCAACATAAACATCAACGATGAGTCAGCCGCCGACATCCGCCAAAAAAGCTGACACCGCATTCCCTTCACACAGACAACGCAGCGCATACAATCCCATATACATACTTGTTAACATACTTTCTGCTGCATCAGATTCTTTATTTCTAAGAACTCCAACATTGTAATACACATATACATATTCACTGTTAGCTTATTTAAGACCAAAAATAAAGACGACCAGCAGTCGAGTTTTAGCAGCAAACACTTGTAGACGTATCCAATATTGAATCCGATCGAATTCCCTGACAGCCGTAGCTACTTCCAAGACCGGCTCCTCTCTTCTCTGCATCTGAACATCCCACGAAGCTCTCCGAAGATCACTGTGGCTACCTCCTGGTCCAGCTCCTCTCTTTCCTGCCATTTAAATACCCCGCGAAGCTCCCCGGAGGTAATTACGGCGCCGCCATATTACACGTTCTCCTTTCACCCTCATTCGTGAAAATTTCTAAGTCCCAATTTCCAAATATATATAAATATTCATTCAGTCCAAAAATGAAAAATTCCAAATGTGAAGAAAGTGAAATTAATTTGTGCCAAGTTCAGTGAAAATTCCTAAAGTCCAACACTCTGCCAAAAGTGGCAAAAATTCTATTCTCGTTTTCACTGTGTCCAACGCAAGCCAAATTCTTTTCGCAAATTTCGCACATTTTTTGCTTCAACTCCGCAGTCCGCTTAACACAATTCGCTATACATTCAAATACAACAATAAACAACACATACCCTCTGGCCATTCCAAGTAAAATATTAATTAAATATTTACCCGCCATTTACCCATATACATTGCATGCATTACATCTCCATATAAATACATATACGCATACATCTCCATATACATACATATACGCACACATCTCCATATACATCACACATATTAGCGACATACATTGCGCAGATTATCTGCATTCCCTTTAACCAAAGTGTACCAAAGTTTACATTGCCTGTTTCCCAAGTGCCGACGCGGAAAAGGCGTATAACCAAAGTTTACCTAAGTTTTGATTGTTTCCCGTCGGCAAGTCTATACCACAAATAAAATTTATTCCAAGTGCCGACGCGGAAAAGGCGTTTTATTTTCCATCAATGTTTTTCCGTAAATTTCCAAATTAATTTCCGAACAATAAATACATTTTAAATTAAATTAAACATTTTTAATATTTATTAAATTTTATATCACCGTGTTCCAATTTCCAAGGGTTCCAACCATAAATAGGGTGGACCCAATTACCGTAAATCACAGGTCATTTATACAATTCGCTGTTCACTCCGAGTCACCTGTCCGATCAGTCTAAACTACGACGTTTCCACTTCGTAAATTTTACACCACTTAAATTATTAAGTGCAGTCTGAGGAATCTGTCTACTTTTTCAAAAGTTTGACCGGGCTCCAAAACCGCTTCCCTTCCATTTCGTATTTCTTCGATTATGCCCATCGGGGACGATAAGAAGAAATTGTCCGCTGACAAGCCCAGGTCTATTTTTTCACCACAAGGGCCCAAGAGTCCAAGAATCCCAAGCATTTCGGTGAGAACGCCTGCGCAGATTTCCGACGACTGTGCTACTCCATCCAAAGCCACAGTACAGCGCATAGCTAAAAATATGGCTGCTTCAGATCTAGCGCTAGCCAAGATCATTTCGGTTTCTGACCGCTTAAGCGAATTTGAGGCTCAGATCAACACTCCGGAATCCGCAGCTCCAACTGTCACGATGCTTGGCGTCCGTCGCGACCAAGTCCGAACCCTATGGGACAAGGTTGAAAAGGAATACGATCTCTGCTCAGAGTGCCTTGTGTCAGCAGGCGAAGCGGCAGCAAGCAACATGCCTATTCTCAGGGCTAAATACAATTATTGCTATTCAGTCTATGAAAGGTGTGTTGCCCAGCTCGTTGATAAAATCGAGCAGGGCACTTCTCAGTCCATCCCAACCGCGAACGCTGCGCCCCAGGCCTACATTTCCTCTGGCTGTCGGTTGCCTCCATGCGATACAGAAGTTTTCACAGGCGACTATCTTCGCTGGCCGACGGCCTTGAAGGTACTGCAAAGTACTGTTCAAGGTTGCTTGACTGCCTTAGAACTGTCAGGCATCAACACTGAGAACTGGGACTGCCTGCTGGTATATCTGTGCTCATCCAAGCTCCCGAAGATAACTCTCTCCTTATGGGAGCAGTCGCTACATAAGAAAGCCGACATCCCGACATGGGGAGAGCTGAACACCTTCCTTACAGAACGTCATCGAACCTTAGAGGCCATCGATGATGTGAGACCGTCCGTACCGAGTCAGTCGCATTCCAAAGCGATAAACTCAAGTGGGCCCTCTAGAAAATTAAATTCCTATGAGACGAGAGTGGCTCCAAAATTGAAAAGTTGCGACTTGTGCAACAAGGAGAACCATCCTGTCCGAGTATGTCCGCGTTTTCTCCAAATGTCGGTTGACGACCGGTCAGCCTACATTAAACGGAAGCAGTTATGCTTAAACTGCTTCGCAAAGGGACATCAGCTTCGTGAGTGCAAAAGCACTCACAATTGTTTTACTTGCCGTGGCCGGCATCACACGTTGTTGCACCGAAACAACCTCTGTTCCAGCAATTCAAGCCCTTCAAATCCTGCAAGGCCAATTTCCGCTAATCAGGCCAATTTCGTTCCAAATGAGCAAGCCGGTGTTCAGAATTATTTCGCCACAGGCTCAAGAGCTATCCTTCTTGGCACTGCCATAATCAATATTTCCCATCTTGGCACTAACTTTAAGGCACGCGCCCTGATCGACTCCGGATCAGAGGCGACATTCATAACCGAGCGACTGTTCAATCTAATTAGATTGCCATTCCAGGTGATTCAAGCCCAAGTCTCGGGCTTAAACCAAACAGTAGCTGCTCAGTCCAAGAAGCTCTGCAGTTTCACCATCCGATCTCCGACTAGGCCCGCGTTGCAGTTGGAGACGACGGCCTATGTCCTCCTCAACTAGCCGGAAATCTGCCTTCCTACCCAATTCCGCAAAATTTCCTTCGGGATCTTCCCGATTTTCCATTGGCGGATCCAAAGTTCTATGAGAGCGCACAAATAGATGTACTTATCGGAGATGTACTTCGGTGCTTCTGAGTGGAGCAAAAACCAACATCTGTGGCTCTCTCTTGGGGCAAGAGACCATTTTCGGCTGGGTACTAACTGGGCCAGTGTCAGCCTCAGCCCAAAGCAGAATTTCCTCTTTTTCGACGCAGATCTCCCACGCGTACGATAATTCACTGGACAAACTCCTCACAAAATTTTGGGAGGTGGAGGATATACCAAATTGTTCGACCCTGCAGGCTGGTTAGCGCCGTTTATCGTTCGAGCTAAAATTTTCATGCAGGAGATTTGGCTGCAGGAGCTTGGGTGGGACGAAAACATTCCAAATGAGCTTTTTCAGCGATGGCTTAATTTTCTCCAAAGTTATTCAGTTTTAGAGCAGATACGCATTCCACGCTGGCTATCGTTTCGTCCAGATTTCAAGGTCGAACATCATGGCTTTTGCGATGCATCGCAAAAGGCTTATGGGGCGGCAATATATGTCCGCGTAGAAGTGGGCAGCACCATTATGGTGCAACTCCTAATCGCGAGAACCCGGGTAGCACCAGTCAAAACGGTTTCGCTCCCAAGACTGGAGCTGTGCGGAGCGTTATTGCTTTCCGAAATGGCTGCAGCCATCATTCCGCAGATGCCTACGATTAACTCCGAACTTTACTGTTGGACGGACTCCACGATAGTGCTTGCATGGTTAAGCAAGCCAGCGTGCCAGTGGACTACATTTGTAGCCAATAGGGTGACGAAGATCGCCCAGGCCACAAAAACAGAGAATTGGTCTCATGTTCAATCTGAGCATAATCCAGCAGACCTGGCAAGTAGAGGAGTTTCCCTCCAAGATCTAGCCGATAGCCAGTTATGGTGGCACGGACCGACTTGGTTGCAAAATCCACGCAACCAATGGCCAACTCAGGTCGACAACGCTCCGGTGACCGACCTGGAAAAGCGTGCTCTAAAAGTCAATCTTGCAAAAGCTCCTTCTGAAGAGTTGTTGTCACGTTTCTCCAAGCTAGAGAAAGCTCTACGAGTCCTTGCTTATGTTCATCGCTTCATTCAGCGGTGCAGGAAGCAGACATCTTCATCTGATGTGCATTTGCTGGCCACTGAAATCGCCGCCGCCGAGCGGTTCCTAATTTCGAACACTCAGCGCAGAGAATTCCCTGTGGAATATCACTGCCTAAGTGAAAAGCGTCCAGTGCCAAGTTCAAGTGCCATCCTAAGCATGAACCCGTTTCTAGGTCCGCAAGGACTGATCAGGGCATGCGGCCGTGTGGCGGCTTCCGAAAGCCTTCAATACAATGAACGCCATCCAGTGATTCTTCCGTACAACTGCCTGCTTTCTCGCCTCCTTGCGAATTTCACTCATCGCATAACTCTCCATGGTGGTAACCAGTTAATGGTGCGCCTCATCCGGTCGAAATACTGGATTCCGAGAATTAAGAACCTGATGAAAGCAGTAGTTAATTCGTGCAAAGTATGTGTGATCCACAAAAAGCGGCTGCAAAGCCAACTGATGGGTGTCCTGCCCAAAGAAAGAGCATCGTTCTCCCGACCATTCACGTATACGGGCATGGATTACGCCGGTCCGTTCGATATAAAGAACTATACGGGAAGAGCATGTCTTATTACAAAGGGGTATGTGTTAGTTTTTGTTTGTTTCTCCACCAAGGCCATCCACTTAGAGCCTACATCTGACTTAACGACCGAGAAGTTTCTTGCCGCTTTCTCTCGTTTTGTATCCAGAAGAGGGTGTCCACGTCAAGTCCAATCAGACAATGGCAAAACCTTTGTTGGCGCTGCCACCCTGCTTTCCCGCGATTTCCTTCAAGCCGTAAAAGAGTCGGTGACGAATGCCTATACTCATCAAGAGATGCATTGGCAATTTATTCCTCCGGGGGCACCCCATATGGGAGGCCTTTGGGAAGCAGGCGTAAAAAGTTTCAAGACGCTATTTTACAAATGCACTGCCACACGAAAATACACGTTCGAAGAGCTCTCCACGCTCTTGGCAAAAATAGAAGCGTGCCTTAACTCCAGGCCGCTCTCTCCCATGTCTGAGGACCCGACAGATTTGCTGGCTCTGACGCCAGGTCATTTCCTTGTCGGGGGACCCCTTATGTCCACGGTGGAACCCGAAGTAAAGGGGGAAACGAAATCCATTCTTAATCGGTGGCAGCATTTGAAAGCTCTTCATCAGCAGTTCCGTGTGCGATGGAAAGAAGAGTACCTCAAAGAACTCCACAAGCGCTCCAAATGGCAGGCCCCGTCCAAAAATCTCCGCATCGATGACATGGTCGTCATCAAGGACGACAACTTGCCCTCTAATGAATGGCGGCTCGGCAGAATTGAGTCTGTTTTCCCAGGAGCCGACGGCAACGTCCGTGTAGTAAATATCCGTACTGCGCGTGGAGTTGTTAAACGTCCAGTAGCAAAAGTGGTGCTTTTGCCGACGGAGTCTTCCGAATCTCGACAATAATAGGCGCTCCTATCGTCCTTAGTTGTAGTTCACTAGCTATCCATTATCATCCACTAATCATCCATTATTTTTCATTTCATTTTCGATCTCCGTTCGACATTCGACTACGCGCAGCATGGCCCCTCGTCAACAAAACGCACGCAGTGCTCGTGCCGTGGAGAGCAGACGTACCCGAGGTACTCAATCCTACCGATGCCGAGTCTGCCGCGGTATCCATCCTCTTCGGAAGTGCGCGAGGTTCCTAAAGCTCAGCGCTGAAAAGCGTTTGCGAGCAGTCCTCATTAACAAATACTGCGCCAATTGCCTCGCTCACGAGCATTCCACGGGAGACTGCCGAAGCGGTGATCGTTGCAAGAAGTGCGACCGATCCCACCACACGCTGCTCCACATGCACGAGCAGGTTAGCTCGTTGTCGCGGTCGCGACATCATGCTGGCTGATGACCAGTTCCATCGGCCGGCTACCGTCTCCATGGTCTTAGGAGCAGATGTTTATCCTAAGGTTATCCAATCCGGATTCCTGACCTTCGACGAGGGAATGCCGGTCGCTCAAAAAACTGTGTTTGGGTGGATCGTGTCCGGTGCCTGCAGCCTGCCGTAGGATGGCTATGTTGCAACCCCAGTGATTGCAAGGGGGGCGGAATGTTCAAGTTACGGGGTGTGGACTGTCACCCGCTCTCCGCTCCCTCTTACGCTCCCCACTCCCTCTCACGCTCTCCCGCTCTTCACCACAGAGTCTCCGAGGAGTCTCCGCTGCGCTTGGGAGAACCCAACTCATTAGAATAAGCTTTAGTGTGAAATAACTACCACGATCAATAAACGTACGCCCGGTCGCGCCCGCGCATTTACAAAGTCAAGTGTTCGCTTTTCTCCGAGTGTTCGATTTTCAGCAAACTAGGAAATTTCCAGGACCAGCAACCCCATCACCCTAACAAATATAAAATTCCAATTCGTAGGAAATCTACGTATAAGAGATGGTATTCATATATTGATGACGTGGTCCATTTGATATTAAGTCAGTTCTATTCTTGGCCACGTCATCGTTAATGCTAATTAAAACTTATGCCCATTATGTTTACAAACAAAACTAAACTTGTAATGGTTTTGTTTTAATTTCATGTACCCTCTGGGAGCCAATAAGCTAGATGACCTGCAATGTAGTTTCAAGAGCTGCGCGGATGTATAATTAGAACAAATTATATCGTAAATCAAGGACCAAAGAATAAGAGGTTCGTATCTAAATAATTCGTTATATTTTTAAAATAAGTTCTTATCTTGTTTTGATAATCGACAATCAAAATCAAAAACTATTTAATATTAATTGGCGGTTATTAACTACAACATGAAATCTATAACAATTGCTAATAGATATACATAACAAAATATGCTACTGTGAAAGTTATAATGTTTTAGTTTCAATTATAAGTTCCTTCTGGAAGCCAATACGCTAGATGACCTACGATGTAATATTAGGAGCTATCTGAATGTACAATTAGCGAAAAGGATGTCATAAATCAAGGATCATAGAATAAGAGGTTCGTATCTAAATAATTCGTTATATTTTTAAAATAAGTTCTTATGTTGTTTTGATAATCGACAATCAAAATCAAAAAATATTTAATATTAATTAGCGGTTATTAACTACAACATGAAATCTATAACAATTGCTAATAGATATACATAACAAAATATGCTACTGTGAAAGTTATAATGGTTTAGTTTCAATTATAAGTTCCCTATGGAAGCCAATACGATAGATGACCTACGATGTAATATTAGGAGCTATCCGAATGTACAATCAGCGAAGAGGATGTCATAAATCAAGGACCATAGAATAAGAGGTTTGTATCTAAATAATTCGTTATATTTTTGAAATAAGTTCTTATGTTGTTTTCATAGTCGACAATCAAAATCAAAAAATATTTAATATTAATTAGCGGTTATTAACTACAACATGAAATTTATAACAATTGCTAATAGATATACATGACTAAATATGCTAAGGTGTACACAAAATTTACTTCATAAAAATATTAACAATATCGAATTTAACACAACATTCCAATTCGTAGGAAATCTACGTACCAGAGATGGTATTCATATATTGATGACGTGGTCCATTTGATATTAAGTCAGTTCTATTCTTGGCCACGTCATCGTTAATGCTAAACTTGTAATGGTTTTGTTTTAATTACATGTACCCTCTGGGAGCCAATAAGCTAGATGACCTGCGATGTAGTTTCAGGAGCTGATTGGATGTAAAATTAAAACAAAGGATGTCGTAAATCAAGGACCAAAGAACAAGAGGTTCGTATCTAAATAATTCGTTATATTTTTAAAATAAGTTCTTATGTTGTTTTGATAATCGACAATCAAAATCAAAAAATATTTCATATTAATTAGCGGTAATTAACTAGCAATATGAAATTTAAGACACTTGCTAATATATGACTAACGATGCTGAGGTGAACACAAAATTTACTTCATAAAAATATTGACAATATCGTATTTCATTTAAAATTTTAATTCGTACGAAACCTACGTCCCAGAGACGGTATTCATATATTGATGACGTGGTCCATTTGATATTAAGTCAGTTCTATTCTTGGCCACGTCATCGTTAATGCTAAACTTGTAATGGTTTTGTTTTAATTACATGTACCCTCTGGGAGCCAATAAGCTAGATGACCTGCGATGTAGTTTCAGGAGCTGCTTGGATGTAAAATTAGAACAAAGGATGTCGTAAATCAAGGACCAAAGAACAAGAGGTTCGTATCTAAATAATTCGTTATATTTTTAAAATAAGTTCTTATGTTGTTTTGACAATCGACAATCAAAATCAAAAAATATTTCATATTAATAAGCGGTAATTAACTAGCAACATGAAATTCAAAATAATTGCTAATAGATATACATGACTAAATTTACTTCATAAAAATATTGACAATACGTATTTAATATAAAATTCCAATTCGTAGGAAATCTACGTATAAGAGATGGTATTCAGATATTGATGACATGGTCCATTTGATATTAAGTCACTTCCATTCTTGGCCACGTCATCGTTAATGCTAATTAAAACGTATGCCTATTGTGTTTACAAATAACACTAAACTTGTAATGGTTTTGTTTTAATTACATGTACCCTATGGGAGCCAATAAGCTAGATGACCTGCGATGTAGTTTCAGGAGCTGCGCGGATGTAAAATTAGCACAAGGGATGTCGTAAATCAAGCAACAAAGAATAAGAGGTTCGTATCTAAATACTTCGTTATATTTTTAAAATAAGTTCTTATGTTGTTTTGATAATCGACAATTAAAATCAAAAAATATTTCATATTAATTAGCGGTAATTAACTAGCAACATGAAATTTAAAACAATTGCTAATACATGACTAACGATGCTGAGGTGAACACAAAATTTACTTCATAAAAATATTAACAATATCGAATTTAACACAAAATTCCAATTCGTAGGAAATCTACGTACCAGAGATGGTATTCATATATTGATGACGTGGTCCATTTGATATTAAGTCAGTTCCATTCTTGGCCACGTCATCGTTAATGCTAATTAAAACTTATGCCCATTGTGTTTACAAATAACACTAAACTTGTAATGGTTTTGTTTTAATTACATGCACCCTCTGGGAGCCAATAAGCTAGATGACCTGCGATGTAGTTTCAGGATGTAAAATTAGCACAAAGGATGTCGTAAATCAAGGACCAAAGAATAAGAGGTTCGTATTTAAATACTTCGTTATATTTTTAAAATAAGTTCTTATGCTGTTTTGATAATCGACAATCAAAATCAAAAAATATTTCATATTAATTAGCGGTTATTAACTACAACATGAAATTTATAACAATTGCTAATAGATATACATAACAAAATATGCTACTGTGAAAGTTATAATGGTTTAGTTTCAATTATAAGTTCCCTCTGGAAGCCAATAAGCTAGATGACCTACGATGTAATATTAGGAGCTATCCGAATGTACAATCAGCGAAAAGGATGTCATAAATCAAGGACCATAGAATAAGAGGTTTGTATCTAAATAATTCGATATATTTTTAAAATAAGTTCTTATGTTGTTTTGATAATCGACAATCAAAATCAAAAAATTTTAATATTAATTAGCGGTTATTAACTACAACATGAAATTTATAACAATTGCTAATAGATATACATAACAAAATATGCTACTGTGAAAGTTATAATGGTTTAGTTTCAATTATAAGTTCCCTCTGGAAGCCAATAAGCTAGATGACCTACGATGTAATATTAGGAGCTATCCGAATGTACAATCAGCGAAAAGGATGTCATAAATCAAGAATTTAATTTAAAATTCCAATTCGTAGGAAATCTACGTCCCAGAGACGGTATTCATATATTGATGACGTGGTCCATTTGATATTAAGTGAGTTCCATTCTTGGCCACGGCATCGTTAATGCTAATTAAAACTTATGCCCATTGTGTTTACAAATAAAACTAAACTTGTAATGGTTTTGTTTTAATTACATGTACCCTCTGGGAGCCAATAAGCTAGATGACCTGCGATGTAGTTTCAGGAGCTGCGCGGATGTAAAATTAGCACAAATGATGTCGTAAATCAAGGAACAAAGAATAAGAGGTTCGTATCTAAATACTTCGTTATATTTTTAAAATAAGTTCTTATGTTGTTTTGATAATCGACAATTAAAATCAAAATATATTTCATATTAATTAACTAGCAACATGAAATTTAAAATAATTGCTATACATGACTAAATATGCTAAGGTGAACACAAAATTTACTTTATAAAAATATTGACAATATCGTATTTAATATAAAATTCCAATTCGTAAGAAATCTACGTACCACAGATGGTATTCATATATTTATGACGTGGTCCATTTGATATTAAGTCAGTTCCATTCTTGGCCACGTCATCGTTAATGCTAATTAAAATTTATGCCCATTGTGTTTACAAATAACACTAAACTTGTAATGGTTTTGTTTTAATTTCATGTACCCTCTGGGAGCCAATAAGCTAGATGACCTGCGATGTAGTTTCAAGAGCTGCGCGGATGTAAAATTAGAACAAAGGATATCGTAAATCAAGGACCAAAGAATAAGAGGTTCGTATCTAAATAATTCGTTATATGTTTAAAATAAGTTCTTATGTTGTTTTGATAATCGGCAATCAAAATCAAAAAATATTTAATATTAATTAGCGGTTATTAACTACAACATGAAATTTATAACAATTGCTAATAGATATACATAACAAAATATGCTACTGTGAAAGTTATAATGGTTTAGTTTCAATTATAAGTTCCCTCTGGAAGCCAATACGCTAGATGACCTACGATGTAATATTAGGAGCTATCCGAATGTACAATCAGCGAAAAGGATGTCATAAATCAAGGACCATAGAATAAGAGGTTTGTATCTAAATAATTCGATACATTTTTAAAATAAGTTCTTATGTTGTGTTGATAATCGACAATCAAAATCAAAAAATATTTAATATTAATTAGCGGTTATTAACTACAACATGAAATTTATAACAATTGCTAATAGATATACATGACTAAATATGCTAAGGTGTAAACAAAATGTACTTCATAAAAATATTGACAATATCGAACTCGCGGACTCGATGTGGCATAAAATAAATAAATGACAAGCTACACTCACACACATGCAAACAGCAGACTCCACATACTCACATATAGAGACACAATTCAGGGAGACAAAAGATTATCCCAAAGGCTGCAAACTGAAAATGGCACACACACACAATGAGAGAATAAGTATTTAAATTAGAAATTAAACTAAGCAAATAGAAAATTTTGCAAGTACAAATTTTGCGCCCTCCTCCTCGATTCTCATTAGTGGCACGTAAGCTACACGGCACAGTGCAAATATAGTTTTTGTTTCTAGTATATATTTCTAGTTTGTCAACTTAATATTTTTAACATATATTTAACGAATATTTTTAAGTAAACTTAATCTTTCTAGTATATTTTTAATTTATAATATTTGATAATTTAATATATAATGTTTTTTGAAATTAAGTCAGTTCTAGTCTTGGCCAAGTCATCGTTAATGCTAATTAAAACGTATGCTTATTGTGTTTACAAATAACACTAAACTTGTAATGGTTTTGTTTTAATTACATGTACCCTCTGGGAGCCAATAAGCTAGATGACCTGCGATGTAGTTTCAGGAGCTGCTTGGATGTAAAATTAGCACAAAGGATGTCGTAAATCAAGAACCAAGAAATAAGAGGTTCGTATCTAAATAATTCGTTATATTTTTAAAATAAGTTCTTGTGTTGTTTTCATAGTCGACAATCAAAATCAAAAAATATTTAATATTAATTAGCGGTAATTAACTAGCAACATGAAATTTAAATAACTTGCTAATACATGACTAACGATGCTGAGGTGAACACAAAATTTACTTCATTAAAATATTGACAATATCGTATTTAATATAAAATTCCAATTCGTAGGAAATCTACGTACCAGAGATGGTATTCATATATTGATGACGTGGTCCATTTGATATTAAGTCAGTTCCATTCTTGGCCACGTCATCGTTAATGCTAATTAAAACTTATGCCCATTGTGTTTACAAATAACACTAAACTTGTAATGGTTTTGTTTTAATTACATGCACCCTCTGGGAGCCAATAAGCTAGATGACCTGCGATGTAGTTTCAGGAGCTGCGCGGATGTAAAATTAGCACAAAGGATGTCGTAAATCAAGGACCAAAGAATAAGAGGTTCGTATCTAAATACTTCGTTATATTTTTAAAATAAGTTCTTATGTTGTTTTGATAATCGACAATCAAAATCAAAAAATATTTAATATTAATTAGCGGTTATTAACTACAACATGAAATTTATAACAATTGCTAATAGATATACATAACAAAATATGCTACTGTGAAAGTTATAATGGTTTAGTTTCAATTATAAGTTCCCTCTGGAAGCCAATAAGCTAGATGACCTACGATGTAATATTAGGAGCTATCCGAATGTACAATCAGCGAAAAGGATGTCATAAATCAAGGACCATAGAATAAGAGGTTCGTATCTAAATAATTCGTTATATTTTTGAAATAAGTTCTTATGTTGTTTTCACAGTCGACAATCAAAATCAAAAAATATTTAATATTAATTAGCGGTAATTAACTAGCAACATGAAATTTAAGACACTTGCTAATACATGACTAACGATGCTGAGGTGAACACAAAATTTACTTCATAAAAATGTTGACAATATCGAATTTAATTTAAAATTCCAATTCGTAGGAAATCTACGTCCCAGAGACGGTATTCATATATTGATGACGTGGTCCATTTGATATTAAGTCAGTTCTATTCTTGGCCACGTCATCGTTAATGCTAATTAAAACTTATGCCTATTGTGTTTACAAATAAACTAAACTTGTAATGGTTTTGTTTTAATTACATGTACCCTCTGGAAGCCAATAAGCTAGATGACCTGCGATGTAGTTTCAGGAGCTGCTTGGATGTAAAATTAGCACAAAGGATGTCGTAAATCAAGAACCAAGAAATAAGAGGTTCGTATCTAAATAATTCGTTATATTTTTAAAATAAGTTCTTGTGTTGTTTTCATAGTCGACAATCAAAATCAAAAAATATTTAATATTAATTAGCGGTAATTAACTAGCAACATGAAATTTAAAACACTTGCTTATACATGACTAACGATGCTGAGGTGAACACAAAATTTACTTTATAAAAATATTAACAATATCGAATTTAACACAAAATTCCAATTCGTAGGAAATGTATGTACCAAAGATGGTATTCATATATTGATGACGTGGTCCATTTGATATTTAGTCAGTTCTATTCTGGCCACGTCATCGTTAATGCTAATTAAAACTTATGCCCATTGTGTTTACAAATAAAACTAAACTTGTAATGGTTTTGTTTTAATTACATGTACCCTATGGGAGCCAATAAGCTAGATGACCTGCGATGTAGTTTCAGGAGCTGCGCGGATGTAAAATTAGCACAAGGGATGTCGTAAATCAAGGAACAAAGAATAAGAGGTTCGTATCTAAATACTTCGTTATATTTTTAAAATAAGTTCTTATGTTGTTTTGATAATCGACAATTAAAACCAAAAAATATTTAATATTAATTAGCGGTAATTAACTAGCAACATGAAATTTAAAACACTTGCTAATACATGACTAACGATGCTGAGGTGAACACAAAATTTACTTCATAAAAATATTAACAATATCGAATTTAACACAAAATTCCAATTCGTAGGAAATGTATGTACCACAGATGGTATTCATATATTGATGACGTGGTCCATTTGATATTTAGTCAGTTCTATTCTTGGCCACGTCATCGTTAATGCTAATTAAAACTTATGCCCATTGTGTTTACAAATAACACTAAACTTGTAATGGTTTTGTTTTTATTATATGTACCCTCTGGGAGCCAATAAGCTAGATGACCTGCGATGTAGTTTCAGGAGCTGCTTGGATGTAAAATTAGCACAAAGGATGTCGTAAATCAAGAACCAAGAAATAAGAGGTTCGTATCTAAATAATTCGTTATATTTTTAAAATAAGTTCTTATGCTGTTTTGATAATCGACAATCAAAATCAAAAAATATTTAATATTAATTAGCGGTTATTAACTACAACATGAAATTTATAACAATTGCTAATAGATATACATAACAAAATATGCTACTGTGAAAGTTATAATGGTTTAGTTTCAATTATAAGTTCCCTCTGGAAGCCAATAAGCTAGATGACCTACGATGTAATATTAGGAGCTATCCGAATGTACAATCAGCGAAAAGGATGTCATAAATCAAGGACCATAGAATAAGAGGTTTGTATCTAAATAATTCGATATATTTTTAAAATAAGTTCTTATGTTGTTTTGATAATCGACAATCAAAATCAAAAAATTTTAATATTAATTAGCGGTTATTAACTACAACATGAAATTTATAACAATTGCTAATAGATATACATAACAAATATGCTACTGTGAAACTTATAATGGTTTAGTTTCAATATAATTCCTCTGAAGCAATAAGCTAGATACTACATTAATATTAGAGCTATCGAATGTACAATCAGCGAAAATTCATAATCAGAATTTAATTTAAAATTCCAATTCGTAGGAAATCTACGTCCCAGAGACGGTATTCATATATTGATGACGTGGTCCATTTGATATTAAGTCAGTTCTATTCTTGGCCACGTCATCGTTAATGCTAATTAAAACTTATGCCCATTGTGTTTACAAATAACACTAAACTTGTAATGGTTTTGTTTTAATTACATGTACCCTCTGGGAGCCAATAAGCTAGATGACCTGCGATGTAGTTTCAGGAGCTGCGCGGATGTAAAATTAGCACAAATGATGTCGTAAATCAAGGACCAAAGAATAAGAGGTTCGTATCTAAATACTTCGTTATATTTTTAAAATAAGTTCTTATGTTGTTTTGATAATCGACAATTAAAATCAAAAAATATTTCATATTAATTAACTAGCAACATGAAATTTAAAATAATTGCTATACATGACTAAATATGCTAAGGTGAACACAAAATTTACTTTATAAAAATATTGACAATATCGTATTTAATATAAAATTCCAATTCGTAAGAAATCTACGTACCAGAAATGGTATTCATATATTGATGACGTGGTCCATTTGATATTAAGTCAGTTCCATTCTTGGCCACGTCATCGTTAATGCTAATTAAAATTTATGCCCATTGTGTTTACAAATAACACTAAACTTGTAATGGTTTTGTTTTAATTTCATGTACCCTCTGGGAGCCAATAAGCTAGATGACCTGCGATGTAGTTTCAAGAGCTGCGCGGATGTAAAATTAGAACAAAGGATATCGTAAATCAAGGACCAAAGAATAAGAGGTTCGTATCTAAATAATTCGTTATATTTTTAAAATAAGTTCTTATGTTGTTTTGATAATCGCAATCAAAATCAAAAAATATTTAATATTAATTAGCGGTTATTAACTACAACATGAAATTTATAACAATTGCTAATAGATATACATGACTAAATATGCTAAGGTGTAAACAAAATGTACTTCATAAAAATATTGACAATATCGAACTCGCGGACTCGATGTGGCATAAAATAAATAAATGACAAGCTACACTCACACACATGCAAACAGCAGACTCCACATACACACATATAGAGACACAATTCAGGGAGACAAAAGATTATCCCAAAGGCTGCAAACTGAAGATGGCACACACACACAATGAGAGAATAAGTATTTAAATTAGAAATTAAACTAAGCAAATGGAAAATTTTGCAAGTACAAATTTTGCGCCCTCCTCCTCGATTCTCATTAGTGGCACGTAAGCTACACGGCACAGTGCAAATATAGTTTTTGTTTCTAGTATATATTTCTAGTTTGTCAACTTAATATTTTTAACATATATTTAACGAATATTTTTAAGTAAACTTAATCTTTCTAGTATATTTTTAATTTATAATATTTGATAATTTTATATATAATGTTTTTTGAAATTAAGTCAGTTCTAGTCTTGGCCACGTCATCGTTAATGCTAATTAAAACGTATGCTTATTGTGTTTACAAATAACACTAAACTTGTAATGGTTTTGTTTTAATTACATGTACCCTCTGGGAGCCAATAAGCTAGATGACCTGCGATGTAGTTTCAGGAGCTGCTTGGATGTAAAATTAGCACAAAGGATGTCGTAAATCAAGAACCAAGAAATAAGAGGTTCGTATCTAAATAATTCGTTATATTTTTAAAATAAGTTCTTGTGTTGTTTTCATAGTCGACAATCAAAATCAAAAAATATTTAATATTAATTAGCGGTAATTAACTAGCAACATGAAATTTAAATAACTTGCTAATACATGACTAACGATGCTGAGGTGAACACAAAATTTACTTCATAAAAATATTGACAATATCGTATTTAATATAAAATTCCAATTCGTAGGAAATCTACGTACCATAGATGGTATTCATATATTGATGACGTGGTCCATTTGATATTAAGTCAGTTCCATTCTTGGCCACGTCATCGTTAATGCTAATTAAAACTTATGCCCATTGTGTTTACAAATAACACTAAACTTGTAATGGTTTTGTTTTAATTACATGCACCCTCTGGGAGCCAATAAGCTAGATGACCTGCGATGTAGTTTCAGGAGCTGCGCGGATGTAAAATTAGCACAAAGGATGTCGTAAATCAAGGACCAAAGAATAAGAGGTTCGTATCTAAATACTTCGTTATATTTTTAAAATAAGTTCTTATGTTGTTTTGATAATCGACGATCAAAATCAAAAAATATTTAATATTAATTAGCGGTTATTAACTACAACATGAAATTTATAACAATTGCTAATAGATATACATAACAAAATATGCTACTGTGAAAGTTATAATGGTTTAGTTTCAATTATAAGTTCCCTCTGGAAGCCAATAAGCTAGATGACCTACGATGTAATATTAGGAGCTATCCGAATGTACAATCAGCGAAAAGGATGTCATAAATCAAGGACCATAGAATAAGAGGTTCGTATCTAAATAATTCGTTATATTTTTAAAATAAGTTCTTGTGTTGTTTTCATAGTCGACAATCAAAATCAAAAAATATTTAATATTAATTAGCGGTAATTAACTAGCAACATGAAATTTAAAACACTTGCTTATACATGACTAACGATGCTGAGGTGAACACAAAATTTACTTCATAAAAATATTAACAATATCGAATTTTTTTTTTTTTTTTTTAATTTTTTTATTATTTATTGAATCTTCCCTTTGTGTTAAGAGACTAACAATAAGTGTTCAAATCTTAATCTAACTTAATTAACTTTCACTTAGTGATAGTTTTTTTTTTTTTTTTTTTTTTTTTTTTTTTTTTTAATGCCCTAATAAGTTTATTGCTGGGCTGGGAGGTCGTTGCGGTGCAGCCGGCTTTGACTGCATACTCGGATTAGTTTTCTTGCGAGGGGATTTGTATGGGTGGTCAGCTTTTCGTTATACTTCGTTTTTTTCTCAGCTATTACTTCGATTACTAATTTGATTTTTAGGTCTCTGTGTATGTTTTCGTTTCGAAGGTACCACGGCGCTCCAGTGATAATTCTCAGAATTCTTGTCTGTGCTCGCTGAATAATGTCTATGTTACTTCTGGATGCGTTGCCCCACAGCTCGGAGCCATAAGTCCAGATAGGTTTTAAGACGGAGTTGTATAGAAGAGCTTTGAACTCCAGACTAAGTGGAGAGCGAGCATTTATGAGCCAGTGGAGGTTCCTTGCTTTAAGTTTTAGATGTTTCGATTTGGCTTCTATATGTTTGCGCCAAGTGAGCCGCCTGTCCAGATGAACTCCCAGATATGTTACCTCGTCGGCTTGTGGAATGCATATGTTATTCAAGACCAGTGGTGGGCATGTTTGTTTGTTTAAGGTAAAGGTAACCTGCTTGCATTTTTGAACATTTATTGAAATTCTCCAGTCGGCAAGCCATCGTTCTACAGATGTTAAGTGTCGGGATAGGAGTGCCGTGGCTTTTATTGGGCATTTCGAGCGACTGAGTATCGCGGTATCATCAGCGAACGTGGAGGTTGTTAGATTGTAGTCTATGGGGAAATCCGCCGTATACAGGGTGTATAAGATTGGACCCAGTACACTGCCTTGCGGCACTCCAGCTTCGATTGCGCAATCGCGTGAAGTGCTTGTATCGCATCTTATTGCAAACACTCTGTTATATAGGTATGACTTCAGTAGCTTATGTGTGTTTTGGGGCAACAGCTTGATTATTTTAAACAAAAGTCCATCGAGCCACACTCTGTCAAATGCCTGCGCGACGTCTAGAAAAATGGCTGTGCAGTATTCTCGATGTTCAAAAGCAGTACGAATTTCTGACGTGATTCGGTTGACCTGTTCGATGGTTCCATGTTTTTCTCTAAAGCCAAATTGATGTGTTGGAAGTGTGTTGTTTATTCTAAGATGAGGGCTAATCCGAAGGAGTAGCATATCGAATTTAACACAAAATTCCAATTCGTAGGAAATGTATGTACCAAAGATGGTATTCATATATTGATGACGTGGTCCATTTGATATTTAGTCAGTTCTATTCCTGGCCACGTCATCGTTAATGCTAATTAAAACTTATGCCCATTGTGTTTACAAATAAAACTAAACTTGTAATGGTTTTGTTTTAATTACATGTACCCTATGGGAGCCAATAAGCTAGATGACCTGCGATGTAGTTTCAGGAGCTGCGCGGATGTAAAATTAGCACAAGGGATGTCGTAAATCAAGGAACAAAGAATAAGAGGTTCGTATCTAAATACTTCGTTATATTTTTAAAATAAGTTCTTATGTTGTTTTGATAATCGACAATTAAAATCAAAAAATATTTAATATTAATTAGCGGTAATTAACTAGCAACATGAAATTTAAAACACTTGCTTATACATGACTAACGATGCTGAGGTGAACACAAAATTTACTTCATTAAAATATTAACAATGTCGAATTTAACACAAAATTCCAATTCGTAGGAAATGTATGTACCAAAGATGGTATTCATATATTGATGACGTGGCCCATTTGATTTTTAGTCAGTTCTATTCTTGGCCATGTCATCGTTAATGCTAATTAAAACTTATGCCCATTGTGTTTACAAATAACACTAAACTTGTAATGGTTTTGTTTTTATTATATGTACCCTCTGGGAGCCAATAAGCTAGATGACCTGCGATGTAGTTTCAGGAGCTGCTTGGATGTAAAATTAGCACAAAGGATGTCGTAAATCAAGAACCAAGAAATAAGAGGTTCGTATCTAAATAATTCGTTATATTTTTAAAATAAGTTCTTGTGTTGTTTTCATAGTCGACAATCAAAGTCAAAAAATATTTAATATTAATTAGCGGTAATTAATTAGCAACATGAAATTTAAATCACTTGCTAATACATGACTAACGATGCTGAGGTGAACACAAAATTTACTTCATAAAAATATTGACAATATCGTATTTAATATAAAATTCCAATTCGTAGGAAATCTACGTACCAGAGATGGTATTCATATATTGATGACGTGGTCCATTTGATATTAAGTCAGTTCCATTCTTGGCCACGTCATCGTTAATGCTAATTAAAACTTATGCCCATTGTGTTAACAAATAACAGTAAACTTGTAATGGTTTTGTTTTAATTTCATGCACCTTCTGGGAGCCAAAAGGCTAGATGACCTGCGATGTAGTTTCAGGAGCTGCGCGGATGTAAAAGTAGCACAAAGGATGTCGTAAATCAAGGACCAAAGAATAAGAGGTTCGTATCTAAATACTTCGTTATATTTTTAAAATAAGTTCTTATGTTGTTTTGATAATCGACAATCAAAATCAAAAAATATTTAATATTAATTAGCGGTTATTAACTACAACATGAAATTTATAACAATTGCTAATAGATATACATAACAAAATATGCTACTGTGAAAGTTATAATGGTTTAGTTTCAATTATAAGTTCCCTCTGGAAGCCAATAAGCTAGATGACCTACGATGTAATATTAGGAGCTATCCGAATGTACAATCAGCGAAAAGGATGTCATAAATCAAGGACCATAGAATAAGAGGTTTGTATCTAAATAATTCGATATATTTTTAAAATAAGTTCTTATGTTGTTTTGATAATCGACAATCAAAATCAAAAAATTTTTAATATTAATTAGCGGTTATTAAGTACAACATGAAATTTATAACAATTGCTAATAGATATACATAACAAAATATGCTACTGTGAAAGTTATAATGGTTTAGTTTCAATTATAAGTTCCCTCTGGAAGCCAATAAGCTAGATGACCTACGATGTAATATTAGGAGCTATCCGAATGTACAATCAGCGAAAAGGATGTCATAAATCAAGGACCATAGAATAAGAGGTTTGTATCTAAATAATTCGATACATTTTTAAAATAAGTTCTTATGTTGTGTTGATAATCGACAATCAAAATCAAAAAATATTTAATATTAATTAGCGGTTATTAACTACAACATGAAATTTATAACAATTGCTAATAGATATACATGACTAAATATGCTAAGGTGTAAACAAAATGTACTTCATAAAAATATTGACAATATCGAACTCGCGGACTCGATGTGGCATAAAATAAATAAATGACAAGCTACACGCACACACATGCAAACAGCAGACTCCACACACACACATATAGACACACAATTCAGGGAGACAAAAGATTATCCCAAAGGCTGCAAACTGAAGATGGCACACACACACAATGAGAGAATAAGTATTTAAATTAGAAATTAAACTAAGCAAATGGAAAATTTTGCAAGTACAAATTTTGCGCCCTCCTCCTCGATTCTCATTAGTGGCACGTAAGCTACACGGAACAGTGCAAATATAGTTTTTGTTTCTAGTATATATTTCTAGTTTGTCAACTTAATATTTTTAACATATATATACCGAATATCAAAAAATTTTTAATATTAATTAGCGGTTATTAACTACAACATGAAATTTATAACAATTGCTAATAGATATACATAACAAAATATGCTATTGTGAGTGTTATAATGGTTTAGTTTCAATTATAAGTTCCCTCTGGAAGCCAATACGCTAGACGACCTACGATGTAATATTAGGAGCTATCCGAATGTACAATCAGCGATAAGGATGTCATAAATCAAGGACCATAGAATAAGAGGTTTGTATCTAAATAATTCGATACATTTTTAAAATAAGTTCTTATGTTGTGTTGATAATCGACAATCAAAATCAAAAAATATTTAATATTAATTAGCGGTTATTAACTACAACATGAAATTTATAACAATTGCTAATAGATATACATGACTAAATATGCTAAGGTGTAAACAAAATGTACTTCATAAAAATATTGACAATATCGAACTCGCGGACTCGATGTGGCATAAAATAAATAAATGACAAGCTACACGCACACACATGCAAACAGCAGACTCCACATACACACATATAGACACACAATTCAGGGAGACAAAAGATTATCCCAAAGCCTGCAAACTGAAGATGGCACACACACACAATGAGAGAATAAGTATTTAAATTAGAAATTAAACTAAGCAAATGGAAAATTTTGCAAATAAAAATTTTTGCGCCCTTCTCCTCGATTCTCATTAGTGGCACGTAAGCTACACGGAACAGTGCAAATATAGTTTTTGTTTCTAGTATATATTTCTAGTTTGTCAACTTAATATTTTTAACATATATTTAACGAATATCAAAAAATTTTTAATATTAATTAGCGGTTATTAACTACAACATGAAATTTATAACAATTGCTAATAGATATACATAACAAAATATGCTACTGTGAAAGTTATAATGGTTTAGTTTCAATTATAAGTTCCCTCTGGAAGCCAATACGCTAGATGACCTACGATGTAATTTTAGGAGCTATGCGAATGTACAATCAGCGAAAAGGATGTCACAAATCAAGGACCATAGAATAAGAGGTTTGTATCTAAATAATTCGATACATTTTTAAAATAAGTTCTTATGTTGTGTTGATAATCGACAATCAAAATCAAAAAATATTTAATATTAATTAGCGGTTATTAACTACAACATGAAATTTATAACAATTGCTAATAGATATACATGACTAAATATGCTAAGGTGTAAACAAAATGTACTTCATAAAAATATTGACAATATCGAACTCGCGGACTCGA
This sequence comes from Drosophila sechellia, assembly GCF_004382195.2. Classification (NCBI taxonomy): domain Eukaryota; kingdom Metazoa; phylum Arthropoda; class Insecta; order Diptera; family Drosophilidae; genus Drosophila; species Drosophila sechellia. Next base: position 180,979 of record NC_045952.1, read on the forward strand.
TGTGGCATAAAATAAATAAATGACAAGCTACACGCACACACATGCAAACAGCAGACTCCACACACACACATATAGACACACAATTCAGGGAGACAAAAGATTATCCCAAAGGCTGCAAACTGAAGATGGCACACACACACAATGAGAGAATAAGTATTTAAATTAGAAATTAAACTAAGCAAATGGAAAATTTTGCAAGTACAAATTTTGCGCCCTCCTCCTCGATTCTCATTAGTGGCACGTAAGCTACACGGCACAGTGCAAATATAGTTTTTGTTTCTAGTATATATTTCTAGTTTGTCAACTTAATATTTTTAACATATATTTAACGAATATTTTTAAGTAAACTTAATCTTTCTAGTATATTTTTAATTTATAATATTTGATAATTTTATATAAGTTATGAACCCTCTCTGAATGTCTTCCCTCTTCTCCCGCCCCGCTACTTTTATATACGCTTCCCCCTCTCACACGCCGACCACTATGTGCTGACTTCGCCCCCCGCCTTGCCCACCAACTTCACGATGCACTCAACAGCCACGCCGGCCACTATGTGCTGACTTCGCCCCCCGCCTTGCCCACCAACTTCACGATGCACTCAACAGCCACGCCGGCCACTATGTGCTGACTTCGCCCCCGGCCTTGCCCACCAATTTCACGATGCACCCAACAGCCACGCCGGCCACTAAGTGCTGCGTTCGCAGGAGACACTTTGCTGCCGATCGCGCCCGCTGCAAAACTGCTGCGCCTGCAAATGGCACATTGTTGTTATGAGCAGCGCAGACGCCGGATGTTGCGCAAGCGACCGCCGACCCAGCATAGCTCATATTTCGGCCGCTGGCCCAGCAGCTATGCGGGGTCGCCCCTCGCCCCAAGTCGCCTGCTGACGAGGCGTTCGAACACTGGAGCCGGAGCTCTGGTGAGACCTGGCGAAGACTGCAGAAGTCAGTCTTGGACTAACCCCCGAAACCATTATCTGGAGAGCTGCGGCTAATTATTAAATTAACTTGTAAACCCACATACTTGAGTTGAATTGAATAAATTTGTAACGTAAAACGAAGCTGCTCGCTGTTTTCTTCGTTCAACCCCGAGAATCACAGGAATGCTTGGAATATTGACTAGGTGAGCTGTGCGGCTACGAGAGCCGGAGTAGAAAAGCGAGGAGTAGACTCGCTTAACTGGCGCCCGAACAGTCAGAATTCTGACTACCGGCAATGGTTACTTAACGCAATAAAAATTATAAAAATGAAAATTATAGAAATGAAGAAAAAAACAAAATAATGGAAAAAGTGAACCAAAAATTATAAAAATGAAAAAAAAAGGAAAAAAACAAAAAAAAGGAAAAAGTGAACCACGAAATGTGGTAAAACAAAATAACGACAAGTGACGAATGGCAGTGATGTGATAGTGAAACCTTGAAAGTAAAAAAACGACCACCCGCCGCGGTGAGAATGCCGCTACAACCTGTAACGGGAGAAACATTCTGTACGGGCGCAAAAAGTCGTATGTAACAAAACAAAAGACCACCCGCCGCAGCGTTAACGCCGTCTCCGTCCAGGAGCGGGGCATATTTAACGCGGGCGCAAAGTTTCTACCTCAAATATTAGAAAATGACCTATGTAACAACCCACTGCGGCGATCTGTCTACAGCCCCTGTAGCCCATTCGCGAGTGCAAAAGTTCATAGCGTCAAACTGATACCTAAATGAAACAAGAAGAATAACTTCGTCAATAATAAAATAACCCGTGAATTGTGATTAAAGCGTGTGGTAATCTGCTGGATAAGCTGAGCGGTGTGGAGGCACCCGAAAAAGCTGCCCAGTAAATTGTGTGGCAACCGTACCTTAGTAGGCCAAGGCCAAAAAGGGAAAATACGGACCACCGTGCCCAGTGCTAGGCTTCACTCGTCCGTCACTACCGTAATACAGTACAAAGAAAAATTATGAATACAAATGCTGACATAAAAAATATTAAACACCATACCTTAAACCATTGCCTATTACAAAAAATTAAAAAAGATCTCTTTTTCTCCCTCCAGATACTAAGAAAGACACGACACAAACATTTTCCCAACACACTCACACGAGGACCAACACAAATTGTCAAGGGTGAGTGAAACTACACTTAACTATCGCTGTGCCTTAGATAAGAAATATAAAGAAAAAAAGGAAAAATCTTGGTTGTCCGTTACACCCTATCCGACTCAATACATTCCTGTCGTTTAGTTTGCTAATTGCGTTCTTATTAAGTAATGGAAGAAATTAAGGAAACACTTAATGCGCTCCTTGCCCAAATGACCGGGCTTAAGGACGATATGAAAAAAATGAACAATCGAATGAACACTTTCGAAGCTGAAAACGAAGCTCGTAACCCGGTAGTCACCCCTCCGGTGCCCTTGGCCCGAGCACGTAACGAATACGAACTGAAGGAAGTCTCTACGCTTCCCGACTGCGTCAAAGAACTTCAAACGTTCGAGGGTCAGCCCGAGAGATACGTCTCGTGGGTTAATCGTGCTCAAGCGATCTTGGACGATTACGAGGTTATCAGAGGGAGACCATTGTTCCGTGCTATAGTATGTCACCTTAGGCAAAAGATAAGAGGCGAAGCTGTAGAAGTTCTCGACTCTTATGGGGTTCTGGATGACGACTGGCCAGAAATCAAAAGAGTTTTAGCAATGCAATACGCGGACAAACGCGATGTGCGAACGTTAGAGTATCAGCTTAGCCAGCTGAACCAAGGAAACAAACCCTTGGAGGAATATTACTCGGAGGTGACGAAACATCTCTCTCTTATCCTCAACGGATTGAAAGCCGAGGGACACTCGATAGAAGGAGTCAGAGCCTTGTCCGAACATTCTCGACAACAGGCCCTTGATGTCTTCATTCGAGGAGTCGGTAACGACGCCTCTAGACTGCTGGTCATGCGAAGACCGAAAGATTTGCAGGAAGCTTACTTCTTCTGTAAGGAACTGCAGGCAGTTGGTCCGAGAGAAGGCTCATTCGTCCGCTCCCCCCCACCAAATTTTACTCCAAATACCCGGTTCTATCGACCGCCGAGTGGCCCTCGCTTTGCTTCTTCCTATCAGGGAAATGTTAGACCTTCCATAGGTTCCGGATATGGAGGCTCACAGAATAGTAATCGCTTCCAAGGTCCAAGACCGGCCATTAAAATGGAGTCGAACCGGTCGGGTCAGTCCCACCGTTCTGATTACAGGGTCCCCCAGAGCGGGGGTTCTGGGGTGAAAAGAACGTCGTATGAATATCAGAATCCGTTCCAAAGGGCGACCAAGCTTTATCATATGGAGCCCGTGCTTGATCATCCGACAATGCCTGCCGAACATGGCGAAGATCCCTCTACCGACCCTTACTATAACCAAGTCGGTGCCGAAGATGCCGGCATGGCCCCTCCAGATATCATGGAGGAAAGGGACGACTCTAAATGGGGCTGAGGGTCCGAATTTTATGACCGAGGCCTCTCGAGCGTCCCTTACTTAGAATACGAGGGGAAAGATGGGGCTAAATTACAATTCTTGATCGATACCGGCGCTAACAAAAACTTCATCAGCCCCAAAATCGCCGCCGGATCGACTGTCCTCCCTACTCCCTTTTGCGTTCAATCGGCCACAGGTTCCGTTCGAATAACACGCCGCGTAGCCGGAAAATTTTTCGAAAAACTAGGAAATGACTCGACCCTCACCTTTTTTGTCCTCCCCGGTTTAGATACCTTCGATGGCATCATAGGGGACAACACGCTCAAAGACCTGAAAGCAATAGTAGACAGGAAAAATAATTGTTTAGTTATATCCCCCGGGATAAAGATTCCCCTCCTTGCTAAAAGGTCCCGTAATGTAAACACTTTGTTGGACTCAACACACCCAGAAGAAGCAAGAAGGATCTTAAAGGCACTGATTGACGAGTACTCGCACCTTTTCGACCCCTTGTCGCCGGGCGAGGCCGTCGACACCAGCGTAAGGGCGGAAATACGAACGAACACTTCAGACCCAATTTATACCAAGATTATCCGTACCCGGCTAACATGAGATCTGAAGTGGATAGACAAATTGGGGAACTCCTCAGCGAGGGTATCATACGCCCGTCGAGAAGCCCTTACAACTCTCCGGTGTGGATAGTGCCGAAGAAAGCGAAACCAGATGGCGAGAAACAATGGCGTTTGGTCATTGACTTCAAACGTCTAAATGCGGTTACAATTTCTGACACATATCCAATTCCGGATATAAACTCCACATTGGCTAGCCTTGGCGGAGCCAGATATTTTACAACACTGGACCTTACCTCAGGGTTTCATCAAATTCACATGAAACCCTCCGATACCGTGAAAACGGCGTTCTCTACCCTGAACGGGAAGTATGAATTTCTCCGTCTTCCCTTCGGCTTAAAAAACGCCCCGGCTATCTTCCAACGAATGATCGACGATGTTCTTCGGGAACACATTGGGAAAATTTGTTACGTGTACATCGACGATATTATCGTCTTTAGTAACGACTATGATAGCCATTGGAAGAATCTTCGCTTGGTCTTTGAAAGCCTAAAAAAGGCCCGACTTCAAGTCAATCTGTCTAAGACTCAATTCTTGTCGACTCAGGTCGAGTTCCTCGGTTATATCGTCAGTCATGACGGTATCAGAGCGGACAAGAAGAAAGTAGAGGCTATAACCAAAATAAAGCCTCCTAGGAATGTCAAGGAACTGAAGAGTTTCCTCGGCATGACATCGTACTATAGGAAGTTTATTCGCGATTATGCTAAGGTTGCTAAACCCTTGACTAATTTGACTCGCGGAGAATCCGCTCGGGTTAAAGCAAACCAATCTAAGAAGGTCCCGGTTGAGCTTGACGACGCGGCTTTGCAGGCTTTCGATGGCCTTAAAACGATTTTGTCTTCTTCTGAGGTGCTCGCCTTTCCAGACTTCGGTAAGCCGTTCCATTTGACCACAGACGCGTCCAACTACGCTCTGGGAGCCGTATTGTCCCAGGACACTGAGGGAAAAGATCGTCCTATAGCTTACATCTCGCGCACCCTGTCGGAAACTGAGGAAAACTATGCCACTATAGAAAAGGAGATGCTTGCTATAGTGTGGGCATTGGACAACCTCAGGTCTTACCTGTATGGCGCTGCATCGGTTAAGGTGTATACCGACCACCAACCTTTGACCTTTGCGCTGGGGAGCAGAAATTTCAATGCCAAACTTAAACGCTGGAAGGCTAGAATAGAAGAGTATAATTGCGTACTCATTTACAAGCCCGGCAAATCTAACGTCGTCGCTGACGCCTTGTCCCGTATAGTTCCGATAAACCACTACTTTGACTGGTGCCATTCGGATACTGCGTCGGCTACCGAGGGCGGTTCCACTGTCCATAGTGCGGATGAGGACGCATCTCATTTGCTACCCCATGTAGAAGTACCTATCAACGTCTATCGTAACCAACTCGTCTTTGACTCCGAGCGTTCCGAATACCTGTGTGAACAACCCCACAGGGGCTTCGAACGTCATCTCATCCCCGTCGGTACTGGTCTTTTGTCCGAGTTAGTTGTTACTCTGGCAAAGTACCTCAAACCCTCAGTGATCAACGGGGTTAAAATACCTGAAACCTACCTACCATCGTTCCAGCGCCTTTGCTTGGCGAATTTTGCTGCGTTCAAAATTCGCATAACGCAGAGGCTGGTGGTAGATTTGTCGGACCCTGAGGAGATCTGCGAAGCCATCGAACTAGAACATCGCAGGGCTCATAGGGGTGCTAAAGAAGTGCGCCTGCAGCTTTTGGAGAAATATTATTTCCCCCAGATGGCTAGTACCATCCGCAGGCAACTCTCGTCGTGCGAGTGTTGCAAACTCTACAAGTACGAGAGGCATCCCAATAGACCTTTCCTCCAGCCGACACCTATCCCGAAATACCCGTGTGAAATTCTTCACATCGACATTTTCACCTTAGAGAAGAAAATCTACCTAAGCTGTATTGACAAGTTTACCAAATTTGCCAAGCTTTTCCTTCTCGAATCAAAATCCTCTATTCACCTCCGGGAAAAGCTAGTTGAAGCACTACACTACTTCACCGTCCCAAGGATACTGGTCTCAGACAATGAAAGAGGTCTTCTGTGCCCGACGGTCTTAAATTATTTACGTACCTTGGGTATCGGTTTGTACAATACCCCGACCCAGAAAAGCGAGGTCAATGGTCAAATCGAGAGGTTTCATTCCACCTTCCTCGAGATTTACCGATGCTTGAAGAGCGAACACCCCGACTTCAAATTTAATGAACTGGTCGCCATTGCAGTGGATAGGTACAATAATTCTATCCACTCAGTAACCAACAATAAGCCAGCTGATCTATTTTTCGACCGCTCGGCTAGAATAAATTACCAGGGGTTAACTGATTTCAGAACTAGGACTCTCGAAGACGTTAGGGGCATGATAGAATACCGCCAAGAGCTCGCGAACGCGGCTCACAACAAAACTAGGAAGGAACCTGTATCATATAACGTGGGAGATAAGATCTTTGTTGCCAATAAGCAAATTAAAACGAAAGAAAAGCAGCGCTTTAAAGCTGAAGAAATTGCCGAGGATAGAAGGGTAACGGTGAAAACCAAGAAGGGCAAGATATTGCATAAATCAGACCTTCGTAACTAAAATGGCACCGGATCGTTGAGTGTGTTTCACGCGCTACCATTACAAAGTACACTTTTTACATTTCAAAACACTTTACCAATTGACACCCTTTGCTCAGAAATAATTATTAAATCCCTTATCTCTAAGCTAATATAAGCAACACCACAAAAATAATGTTACTCATAAGATAACCTTTCCAACCATTATTGCAAGTATTATTGTCACCCACATGGTGGGGGCTGCAGACGTCTTCAAGTACGAGGCTCCGCTCATCCCGCTACAAGAGGGAACCGTTTGGCGCGTCAATGGACATTTCAAACTGGCGCATGTCATCGACTTGAGAAGGTTCGAGTCGCTGGTCCAGGAAACTCGGCGCGAGGCTGTGCAACTGACGGATCCCAGGATTGCGGCGTTGGTGGCACATTATCTGGAGGAAGCGCAAGAGGGCCTATCTAGACTGACGGGCACTCGGCGCGGACGTCAATCACTGGACTGGATTGGGTCCGCGTGGAAGTGGATTGCGGGATCACCTGATGCGTCGGACTGGGACGCCATTCTTCACGCCCAGGAAAACATCGTGAAATCGGCCGACCAGCAGGTACGGATAAACGCTGGATTGTTCGATGCCTCACACGACTCCCTGAGGCAGCTGAACGAAGTTATCGCTAGGGTTAACGCAATCGACGGGGATATTCACACGGCTACAACCCTATTGCATAAGGCCTTAATCATCAATAGCCAGTTCGCCGAGGTGACACAGGCGTGCCAACTAGCCAAGTCAGGGATCGTCAACTCTCGCCTGTTGGATCACGAAGAAGTGCAGGCTATTCTGACTGAGGTTAGGAATTTGCCTTACCAAAATGCCGTGGAGGCGTTGGAGTTCTCACGCCCGTCGGTACTAACTAATGGAACGACGTTGCTGTATATCTTGGCCATGCCCAAGGTCGCCCCCAAGGAATACCGCTTGCTTCTTCTCCTCCCTGCCACGATCGAGGGAAAGCAAGTTATGCTGAGGCATGACCAAGTCGCCGTTAGCACCGAGGAAACATATGCTGTGGTGAACGACTGCCTTTCCATAGGCAACACGACTGTTTGCCCGGAAAAAAGTCTCCTGAAGATGGACGAAAACAGTTGTGTCCCCAAAATGCTGAAGGGTGGTCAGGCTAGATGCGAGTTCCTCAGGAGTAACGAAGCTCGCGTGGAACTGGTCGAGGACGGGATGATGTTCCTTTCTAACTTTAACGGGACACTTGAGGCTGGCCCCAACACTCATAACCTAAATGGGACCTACATAGTTCAGTTCGCTAACGAGACGATTAGCGTGGCTGGAAGAACCTATACAAGTTACTCATCAAGTCACTTCATGGTCATGCCTGCGATACTGACTACGGTCACCGCCACCGGGTACGCGCCTTCACTTCACTATGTCAATGACTTCAACATGGAGAACTTGAGGAGACTCTCTGGGATGTCCGAGAAGGTCTCTTTCTCCTTCCTACTGGAGGCATTGGTAGTCCTGATTGTCGGGGCGCTCCTCTACACCATATGGAGGAAGCTGACATCAACCAAGGGTATTCCTGTCATGGCAAACTGTGCCTCGGGCCCTGAGACGCTAGGCGCTGGCGGGGCACCTAAAGCCCAATAATCTGCGGGACGCAGATCCTGAAGGGGGAGGAGTTATGAACCCTCTCTGAATGTCTTCCCTCTTCTCCCGCCCCGCTACTTTTATATACGCTTCCCCCTCTCACACGCCGACCACTATGTGCTGACTTCGCCCCCCGCCTTGCCCACCAACTTCACGATGCACTCAACAGCCACGCCGGCCACTATGTGCTGACTTCGCCCCCCGCCTTGCCCACCAACTTCACGATGCACTCAACAGCCACGCCGGCCACTATGTGCTGACTTCGCCCCCCGCCTTGCCCACCAATTTCACGATGCACCCAACAGCCACGCCGGCCACTAAGTGCTGCGTTCGCAGGAGACACTTTGCTGCCGATCGCGCCCGCTGCAAAACTGCTGCGCCTGCAAATGGCACATTGTTGTTATGAGCAGCGCAGCCGCCGGATGTTGCGCAAGCGACCGCCGACCCAGCATAGCTCATATTTCGGCCGCTGGCCCAGCAGCTATGCGGGGTCGCCCCTCGCCCCAAGTCGCCTGCTGACGAGGCGTTCGAACACTGGAGCCGGAGCTCTGGTGAGACCTGGCGAAGACTGCAGAAGTCAGTCTTGGACTAACCCCCGAAACCATTATCTGGAGAGCTGCGGCTAATTATTAAATTAACTTGTAAACCCACATACTTGAGTTGAATTGAATAAATTTGTAACGTAAAACGAAGCTGCTCGCTGTTTTCTTCGTTCAACCCCGAGAATCACAGGAATGCTTGGAATATTGACTAGGTGAGCTGTGCGGCTACGAGAGCCGGAGTGGAAAAGCGAGGAGTAGACTCGCTTAACTTATATGAATACCGTCTCCGGAACGTAGATTTTGTACGAATTAAAATTTTAAATTAAATTCGATATTGTCAATATTTTTATGAAGTAAATTTTGTGTTCACCTTAGCATATTTTTTTATGTATATCTTTTACCAATTGTTATAAATTTCATTTTGTAGTTAATAACCGCTAATTAATATTAAATATTTTTTGATTTTGATTGTCGATTATCAAAACAACATAAGAACTTATTTTAAAAATATAACGCATTATTTAGATACGAACCTGTTTTTCTTTGGTCCTTGATTTACGACATCCTTTGTGCTAATTTAACATCCGCGCAGCTCCTGAAACTACATCGCAGGTCATCAAGCTTATTGGCTCCCAGAGGGTACATGTAATTTAAACAAAACCATTACAAGTTTAGTGTTATTTGTAAACACAATGGGCATACGTTTTAATTAGCATTAACGATGACGTGGCCAAGAATAGAACTGACTAAATATCAAATGGACCACGTCATCAATATATGAATACCATCTGTGGTACATACATTTCCTACGAATTGGAATTTTGTGTTAAATTCGATATTGTTAATATTTTTATGAAGTAAATTTTGTGTACACCTTAGCATATTTAGTCATGTATATCTATTAGCAATTGTTATAAATTTCATGTTGTAGTTAATAACCGCTAATTAATATTAAATATTTTTTGATTTTGATTGTCGATTATCAAAACAACATAAGAACTTATTTTAAAAATATAACGAATTATTTAGATACGAACCTCTTGTTCTTTGGTCCTTGATTTACGACATCCTTTATTCTAATTTTACATCCGCGCAGCTCCTGAAACTACATCGCAGGTCATCTAGCTTATTGGCTCCCAGAGGGTACATGTAATTAAAACAAAACCATTACAAGTTTAGTATTATTTGTAAACACAATGGGCATAAGTTGGGCATAAGTTTTAATTAGCACTAACGATAACGTGGCCAAGAATAGAACTGACTTAATATCAAATGGACCACGTCATCAATATATGAATACCGTCTCTGGGACGTAGATTTCCTACGAATTGGAATTTTAAATTAAATTCGATATTGTCAATATTATTATGAAGTAAATTTTGTGTTCACCTTAGCATATTGTTAATATTTTTATGAAGAAAATTTTGTGTACACCTTAGCATATTTAGTCATGTTTATCTATTAGCAATTGTTATAAATTTCATGTTGTAGTTAATAACCGCTAATTAATATTAAATATTTTTTGATTTTGATTGTCGATTATCAAAACAACATAAGAACTTATTTTAAAAATCTATCGAATTATTTAGATACAAACATCTTATTCTATGGTCCTTGATTTATGACATCCTTTTCGCTGATTGTACATTCGGATAGCTCCTAATATTACATCGTAGGTCATCTAGCGTATTGGCTTCCAGAGGGAACTTATAATTGAAACTAAACCATTATAACTTTCACAGTAGCATATTTTGTTATGTTTATCTATTAGCATTTGTTATAGATTTCATGTTGTATTTAATAACCGCTAATTAATATTAAATATTTTTTGATTTTGATTGTCGATTATAAAAACAACATAAGAAATTATTTTAAAAATATAACGAATTATTTAGATACGAACCTCTTATTCTTTGGTCCTTGATTTACGACATCCTTTGTTCTAATTTTACATTCGCGCAGCTCTTGAAACTACATTGCAGGTCATCTAGCTTATTGGCTCCCAGAGGGTACATGAAATTAAAACAAAACCATTCCAAGTTTAGTGTTATTTGTAAACACAATGGGCATAAATTTTAATTAGCATTAACGATGACGTGGCCAAGAATGGAACTGACTTAATATCAAATGGACCACGTCATCAATATATGAATACAATCTCTGGTACGTAGATTTCTTACGAATTGGAATTTTATATTAAATACGATATTGTCAATACTTTTATAAAGTAAATTATTTGTTGACCTTAGCATATTTAGTCATGTATTAGCAATTATTTTAGATTTCATGTTGCTAGTTAATTACCGCTAATTAATATGAAATATTTTTTGATTTTAATTGTCGATTATAAAAACAACATAAGAACTTCTTTTAAAAATATAACGAAATATTTAGATACGAACCTCTTATTCTTTGTTCCTTGATTTACGACATCCCTTGTGCTAATTTTACATCCGCGCAGCTCCTGAAACTACATCGCAGGTCATCTAGCTTATTGGCTCCCAGAGGGTACATGTAATTAAAACAAAACCATTACAAGTTTAGTTTTATTCGTAAACATAATGGGCATAAGTTTTAATTAGCATTAACGATGACGTGGCCAAGAATACAACTGACTTAATATCAAATGGACCACGTCATCAATATATGAATACCGTCTCTGGGACGTAGATTTCCTACGAATTGGAATTTTATATTAAATACGATATTGTCCATATTTTTATGAAGTAAATTTTGTGTTCACCTTAGCATCATTAGTCATGTATTAGCAAGTGTTTTAAATTTCATGTTGCTAGTTAATTACCGCTAATTAATATGAAATATTTTTTGATTTTAATTGTCGACTATGAAAACAACATAAGAGCTTATTTCAAAAATATAACGAATTATTTAGATACGAAACTCTTATTCTTTGGTCCTTGATTTACGACATTCTTTGTGCTAATTTTACATCCGCGCAGCCCCTGAAACTACATCGCAGGTCATCAAGCTTATTGGCTCCAGAGGGTACATGAAATTAAAACAAAACCATTACAAGTTTAGTGTTATTTGTAAACACAATGGGCATAAGTTTTAATTAGCATTAACGATGACGTGGCCAAGAATGGAACTGACTTAATATCAAATGGACCACGTCATCAATATATGAATACCATCTCTGGTACGTAGATTTCCTACGAATTGGAATTTTATATTAAATACGTTATTGTCAATATTTTTATGAAGTAAATTTTGTGTTCACCTTAGCATATTTAGTTATGTATATCTATTAGCAATTATTTTAAATTTCATGTTGCTAGTTAATTACCGCTAATTAATATTAAATATTTTTTGATTTTGATTGTCGACTATGAAAACAACACAAGAACTTATTTTAAAAATATAACGAATTATTTAGATACGAAACTCTTATTCTTTGGTCCTTGATTTACGACATTCTTTGTGCTAATTTTACATCCGCGCAGCCCTGAAACTACATCGCAGGTCATCAAGCTTATTGGCTCCAGAGGGTACATGAAATTAAAACAAAACCATTACAAGTTTAGTGTTATTTGTAAACACAATGGGCATAAGTTTTAATTAGCATTAACGATGACGTGGCCAAGAATGGAACTGACTTAATATCAAATGGACCACGTCATCAATATATGAATACCATCTCTGGTACATAGATTTCCTACGAATTGGAATTTTATATTAAATACGTTATTGTCAATATTTTTATGAAGTAAATTTTGTGTTCACCTTAGCATATTTAGTCATGTATATCTATTAGCAATTATTTTAAATTTCATGTTGCTAGTTAATTACCGCTAATTAATATGAAATATTTTTTGATTTTAATTGTCGATTATCAAAACAACATTAGAACTTATATTAAAAATATAACGAAGTATTTAGATACGAACCTCTTATTCTTTGTTCCTTGATTTACGACATCCCTTGTGCTAATTTTACATCCGCGCAGCTCCTGAAACTACATCGCAGGTCATCTAGCTTATTGGCTCCCAGAGGGTACATGTAATTAAAACAAAACCATTACAAGTTTAGTGTTATTTGTAAACACAATGGGCATAAGTTTTAATTAGCATTAACGATGACGTGACCAAGAATGGAACTGACTTAATATCAAATGGACCACGTCATCAATATATGAATACCGTCTCTGGGACGTAGATTTCCTACGAATTGGAATTTTGTGTTAAATTCGATATTGTCAATATTTTTATGAAGTAAATTTTGTGTTCACCTTAGCATCATTAGTCATGTATTAGTAAGTGTTTTAAATTTCATGTTGCTAGTTAATTTCCGCTAATTAATATGAAATATTTTTTGATTTTAATTGTCGACTATGAACTTATTTCAAAAATATAACGAATTATTTAGATACGAAACTCTTATTCTTTGGTCCTTGATTTACGACATTCTTTGTGCTAATTTTACATCCGCGCAGCTCCTGAAACTACATTGCAGGTCATCAAGCTTATTGGCTCCAGAGGGTACATGAAATTAAAACAAAACCATTACAAGTTTAGTGTTATTTGTAAACACAATGGGCATAAGTTTTAATTAGCATTAACGATGACGTGGCCAAGAATGGAACTGACTTAATATCAAATGGACCACGTCATCAATATATGAATACCATCTCTGGTACGTAGATTTCCTACGAATTGGAATTTTATATTAAATACGTTATTGTCAATATTTTTATGAAGTAAATTTTGTGTTCACCTTAGCATATTTAGTTATGTATATCTATTAGCAATTATTTTAAATTTCATGTTGCTAGTTAATTACCGCTAATTAATATTAAATATTTTTTGATTTTGATTGTCGATTATCAAAACAACATTAGAACTTATTTTAAAAATATAACGAATTATTTAGATACGAACCTCTTTTTCTTTGGTCCTTGATTTACGACATCCTTTGTGCTAATTTAACATCCGCGCAGCTCCTGAAACTACATCGCAGGTCATCAAGCTTATTGGCTCCAGAGGGTACATGAAATTAAAACAAAACCATTACAAGTTTAGTGTTATTTGTAAACACAATGGGTATAAGTTTTATTTAGCATTAACGATGACGTGGCCAAGAATGGAACTGACTTAATATCAAATGGACCACGTCATCAATATATGAATACCATCTCTGGTACGTATATATCCTACGAATTGGAATTTTATATTAAATACGATATTGTCAATATTTTTATGAAGTACATTTTGTGTTCACCTTAGCATATTTAGTTATGTATATCTATTAGCAATTATTTTAAATTTCATGTTGCTAGTTAATTACCGCTAATTAATATTAAATATTTTTTGATTTTGATTGTCGATTATCAAAACAACATTAGAACTTATTTTAAAAATATAACGAATTATTTAGATACGAACCTCTTTTTCTTTGGTCCTTGATTTACGACATCCTTTGTGCTAATTTAACATCCGCGCAGCTCCTGAAACTACATCGCAGGTCATCAAGCTTATTGGCTCCAGAGGGTACATGAAATTAAAACAAAACCATTACAAGTTTAGTGTTATTTGTAAACACAATGGGCATAAGTTTTATTTAGCATTAACGATGACGTGGCCAAGAATGGAACTGACTTAATATCAAATGGACCACGTCATCAATATATGAATACCATCTCTGGTACGTATATATCCTACGAATTGGAATTTTATATTAAATACGATATTGTCAATATTTTTATGAAGTACATTTTGTGTACACCTCAGCATATTTAGTCATGTATATCTATTAGCAATTTTTATAAATTTCATGTTGTAGTTAATAACCGCTAATTAATATTAAATATTTTTTGATTTTGATTGTCGATTATCAACACAACATAAGAACTTATTTTAAAAATGTATCGAATTATTTAGATACAAACCTCTTATTCTATGGTCCTTGATTTATGACATCCTTTTCGCTGATTGTACATTCGGATAGCTCCTAATATTACATCGTAGGTCATCTAGCGTATTGGCTTCCAGAGGGAACTTATAATTGAAACTAAACCATTATAACTTTCACAGTAGCATATTTTGTTATGTATATCTATTAGCATTTGTTATAGATTTCATGTTGTATTTAATAACCGCTAATTAATATTAAATATTTTTTGATTTTGATTGTCGATTATCAAAACAACATAAGAACTTACTTTTAAAAATATAACGAATTATTTAGATACGAACCTCTTATTCTTTGGTCCTTGATTTACGACATCCTTTGTTCTAATTTTACATTCGCGCAGCTCTTGAAACTACATTGCAGGTCATCAAGCTTATTGGCTCCAGAGGGTACATGAAATTAAAACAAAACCATTACAAGTTTAGTGTTATTTGTAAACACAATGGGCATAAGTAGATTTCCTACGAATTGGAATTTTATATTAAATACGATATTGTCAATATTTTTATGAAGTACATTTTGTGTACACCTCAGCATATTTAGTCATGTATATCTATTAGCAATTTTTATAAATTTCATGTTGTAGTTAATAACCGCTAATTAATATTAAATATTTTTTGATTTTGATTGTCGATTATCAACACAACATAAGAACTTATTTTAAAAATGTATCGAATTATTTAGATACAAACCACTTATTCTATGGTCCTTGATTTATGACATCCTTTTCGCTGATTGTACATTAGGATAGCTAGGTCATCTAGCGTATTGGCTTCCAGAGGGAACTTATAATTGAAACTAAACCATTATAACTTTCACAGTAGCATATTTTGTTATGTATATCTATTAGCATTTGTTATAGATTTCATGTTGTATTTAATAACCGCTAATTAATATTAAATATTTTTTGATTTTGATTGTCGATTATCAAAACAACATAAGAACTTACTTTTAAAAATATAACGAATTATTTAGATACGAACCTCTTATTCTTTGGTTCTTGATTTACGACATCCTTTGTTCTAATTTTACATTCGCGCAGCTCCTGAAACTACATTGCAGGTCATCAAGCTTATTGGCTCCAGAGGGTACATGAAATTAAAACAAAACCATTACAAGTTTAGTGTTATTTGTAAACACAATGGGCATAAGTTTTAATTAGCATTAACGATGACGTGGCCAAGAATGGAACTGACTTAATATCAAATGGACCACGTCATCAATATATGAATACCATCTCTGGTACGTAGATTTCCTACGAATTGGAATTTTATATTAAATACGTTATTGTCAATATTTTTATGAAGTAAATTTTGTGTTCACCTTAGCATATTTAGTTATGTATATCTATTAGCAATTATTTTAAATTTCATGTTGCTAGTTAATTACCGCTAATTAATATTAAATATTTTTTGATTTTGATTGTCGATTATCAAAACAACATTAGAACTTATTTTAAAAATATAACGAATTATTTAGATACGAACCTCTTTTTCTTTGGTCCTTGATTTACGACATCCTTTGTGCTAATTTAACATCCGCGCAGCTTCTGAAACTACATCGCAGGTCATCAAGCTTATTGGCTCCAGAGGGTACATGAAATTAAAACAAAACCATTACAAGTTTAGTGGTATTTGTAAACACAATGGGCATAAGTTTTAATTAGCATTAAAGATGACGTGGCCAAGAATAGATTTGACTAAATATCAAATGGACCACGTCATCAATATATGAATACCATCTGTGGTACATACATTTCCTAAGAATTGGAATTTTGTGTTATATTCGATATTGTTAATATTTTTATGAAGTAAATTTTGTGTACACCTTAGCATATTTAGTAATGTATATCTATTAGCAATTGTTATAAATTTCATGTTGTAGTTAATAACCGCTAATTAATATTAAATATTTTTTGATTTTGATTGTCGACTATCAAAACAACATAAGAACTTATTTTAAAAATATATCGAATTATTTAGATACAAACCTCTTATTCTATGGTCCTTGATTTATGACATCCTTTTCGCTAATTGTACATTCGGATAGCTCCTAATATTACATCGTAGGTCATCTAGCTTATTGGCTTCCAGAGGGAACTTATAATTGAAACTAAACCATTATAACTTTCACAGTAGCATATTTTGTTATGTATATCTATTAGCAATTGTTATAAATTTCATGTTGTAGTTAATAACCGCTAATTAATATTAAATGTTTTTTGATTTTGATTGTCGATTATCAAAACAACATAAGAACTTATTTTAAAAATATAACGAATTATTTAGATACGAACCTCTTATTCTTTGGTCCTTGATTTACGACATCCTTTGCTCTAACTTTACATCCGATCAGCTCCTGAAACTACATCGCAGGTCATCAAGCTTATTGGCTCCAGAGGGTACATGTAATTAAAACAAAACCATTACAAGTTTAGTGTTATTTGTAAAGACAATGGGCATAAGTTTTAATTAGCATTAACGATGACGTGGCCAAGAATAGAACTGACTAAATACCAAATGGACCACGTCATCAATATATGAATACCATCTGTGGTACATACATTTTCTACGAATTGGAATTTTGTGTTAAATTCGATATTGTCAATATTTTTATGAAGTAAATTTTGTGTACACCTTAGGATATTTAGTCATGTATATCTATTAGCAATTGTTATAAATTTCATGTTGCTAGTTAATTACCGCTAATTAATATTAAATATTTTTTGATTTTGATTGTCGATTATCAAAACAACATTAGAACTTATTTTAAAAATATAACGAATTATTTAGATACGAACCTCTTTTTCTTTGGTCCTTGATTTACGACATCCTTTGTGCTAATTTAACATCCGCGCAGCTCCTGAAACTACATCGCAGGTCATCAAGCTTATTGGCTCCAGAGGGTACATGAAATTAAAACAAAACCATTACAAGTTTAGTGTTATTTGTAAACACAATGGGCATAAGTTTTATTTAGCATTAACGATGACGTGGCCAAGAATGGAACTGACTTAATATCAAATGGACCACGTCATCAATATATGAATACCATCTCTGGTACGTAGATTTCCTACGAATTGGAATTTTATATTAAATACGATATTGTCAATATTTTTATGAAGTACATTTTGTGTACACCTCAGCATATTTAGTCATGTATATCTATTAGCAATTTTTATAAATTTCATGTTGTAGTTAATAACCGCTAATTAATATTAAATATTTTTTGATTTTGATTGTCGATTATCAACACAACATAAGAACTTATTTTAAAAATGTATCGAATTATTTAGATACAAACCTCTTATTCTATGGTCCTTGATTTATGACATCCTTTTCGCTGATTGTACATTCGGATAGCTCCTAATATTACATCCTAGGTCATCTAGCGTATTGGTTCCAGAGGGAACTTACAATTGAAACTAAACCATTATAACTTTCACAGTAGCATATTTTGTTATGTATATCTATTAGCATTTGTTATAGATTTCATGTTATATTTAATAACCGCTGATTAATATTAAATATTTTTTGATTTTGATTGTCGATTATCAAAACAACATAAGAACTTAGTTTTAAAAATATAACGAATTATTTAGATACGAACCTCTTATTCTTTGGTCCTTGATTTACGACATCCTTTGTTCTAATTTTACATTCGCGCAGCTCTTGAAACTACATTGCAGGTCATCAAGCTTATTGGCTCCAGAGGGTACATGAAATTAAAACAAAACCATTACAAGTTTAGTGTTATTTGTAAACACAATGGGCATAAGTTTTAATTAGCATTAACGATGACGTGGCCAAGAATGGAACTGACTTAATATCAAATGGACCACGTCATCAATATATGAATACCATCTGTGGTACATACATTTCCTACGAATTGGAATTGTGTTAAATTCGATATTGTTAATATTTTTATGAAGTAAATTTTGTGTACACCATAGCATATTTAGTCATGTATATCTATTAGCAATTGTTATAAATTTCATGTTGTAGTTATATTAAATATTTTTTGATTTTGATTGTCGACTATCAAAACAACATAAGAACTTATTTTAAAAATATATCCAATTATTTAGATACAAACCTCTTATTCTATGGTCCTTGATTTATGACATCCTTTTCGCTAATTGTACATTCGGATAACTCCTAATATTACATTAATATCAAATGGACCACGTCATCAATATATGAATACCATCTGTGGTACATACATTTCCTACGAATTGGAATTTTATATTAAATACGATATTGTCAATATTTTTATGAAGTACATTTTGTGTAGATAATAAGGAAGCAGGCCAAGCAGTAGGTCAGAGTTTATAGTTTTTTGTTCGTGAATTTTTAAACTAAAATCAAATCCAAAATAGTGGCACAAATTGTTAATAGTGACCCTTAAGTCGCTATCTGTGATATTGTAGTGGAACTCAACGTGAATTTGTTTGCACGAAGTGGGGCTCCGCTGCCCAGCGGCCACGCGGTCGCTTGTGTCTTAGACACTCTGCTGCTTGAACTGTAAGCTTTTAGCTGGCAGATTTTGATTATGGATAACGATCCACAGCAAAAATCTATCGATTATGAGTCGATGAAGCTATTTGCTGGCGCTGGCCCTAAAGAGATTCGGAAGGAATTGACAAAGACTGGCTGAGTAAAGATCCAGCCTTCGCTACTACCAGTATTTCTAATACCTACTGCAGCTCGACCTTCACACTGACCACCACCAGCTCGACTATCTCGTCTGCGTACATATTCACCTCCTCCTTGAGCGGCAACGTATGCTCTACTACTGCCAGTACAACTCACAACAGTGCATCTGTCAGCTCAATTGCGAAGCCACAATCTGCCTCCGGCTGGCAGGATGTCTCCTTTAAATCTAGGAATAGAGGAAATATAAAGAGAGCAGGTGCGGTCCTCTCCCCTAAAATGGTAAAAAAGGTGGCGTCTGACAAGCCGGCTAAAATCACTGCCAATCGCTTCCAAGCCCTTAGCGACAAGGAAGATATGGTCCTGGGCGTGGAATCTTCGAGTGACAACGACGAGCCATGCTCCTCGAATACCGCCCTCAACCGTGCCGCAAGGAAAGCAGGACAAAAACAACAGCTGAAAGGTGCTCACCAAACTGTACCAGCCCCGAAATCAAGCCGTCACTCTAAGGTACCTAGAATGATGTTTCCCAATGTGGTGAACTTCACATCATTTCGCGACGAGCTGGACGCTCTTGTGGGAGACTCCTATACAATAAAGGCCCTGAATTCGGGAGATTGCGCTGTTCAGTGCAACTCCCCAGAAAGCTACAGGCTGGTGGCCCGTCACTTTCTCGACAAAGGATCCCTTTTCCATCACCATCAGCTACCGGAGGACCGACCCTACAAGATTGTCATGCGCAATATTCACCACGGAGTCCCATCGGTGGATATCATCGCAGCCCTCCAGAACGAAGGACATAACATTGTACGGATTTATACTCCGCGCAACAAGGCTACCTCTCTTCCTCTTAATATGAGGTTCATTGACCTCAAAAAAGCTGAGAACAACAATCAAGTAAAGGGCATACCGGTTGTCTGTAGGCACAGGGTAACTTGGGAGAAACCCCGTAAACAATCGGAACCGATTCAATGCCACAGGTGCCAAGGCTATGGTCATACCAAGGCATATTGTTCTCGGCACTATATATGCAGAGAATGCGGAGAAAATCACCCCACTGCAGAGTGCAAGCTGGAACAGGACGAGGCCAGATTCTGTTTTCACTGTGGCGGCCCCCATGCAGCAAACTTTAAAGGTTGCAAAAAATACCTGCTAGAGGCTTCTAACCGCAAACATCAACGGAAAGTCAATGAACCCTCTGTTTCTGGTCCTGCAAGAGGAGTACACCAACCCAGTCCACCAGTCCTTATGTCTGGTAAGCCTTCCTTTGCTAGTATAGTCAGAGGAAGTCAGCCCGTCGCCAAGCCTGCCGTTACTGTCCCCCCTGCAAGCGCCAACCTTGAGTCTAAGCTGGAACAACTGTTTTCTAGGCTTGACAGGATGTTGTCACTAGTTGAAACACTAATGCAACTGCTCATGCAAAATCGCACCTTCCCTTCTGCTGCTCAAAATGGGTCCTCTTAAGATAGCAGCTTGGAATGCCAATGGGGCCTCCTCGAAGACCAATGAGATCCTCGCCTTCATCGAGCTTCACGAAATCGACATCCTCCTGCTGTCGGAAACCCACTTCGTTTCCCGGTCCACTTTTAGAATTCCTGGCTTTACCCTCCACACTGCCAACCACCCGGATGACAGCCGTCGCGGAGGTGCGGCGATCCTTATTAGATCACTCATCTCCCATCAACTCTTCTCCACCCTGTCGGAAAATCACATCCAGGCAGCAGTTATCCAGCTGACGGCAAGCAGGGGTACTTTTAACATTGCCTCAGTATACTGCCCTCCTAACCTCAGGTGGACGGAGGCTGACGTTGAGCTTATCATCTCTCAATTTGGCACAAAGTTCCTAGCGGCAGGTGATTGGAACGCAAAGCACAGATGGTGGGGAAACTACAGGATGTGCACTAGAGGCAGGGTGCTGCTCTCCGCTCTGGCGGGCAAAGGTATTGACATTGTTGCAACTGGAGAAGCTACTTGCTATCCCTTTCGAACAAGTGTCACTCCAAGTGCAATTGATTTCGGGATCTCCAAAGGATTCAGACAGCAAGAAATCAACGTGCAAACCCTGACAGAACTGTCGTCTGACCATCTCCCCCTGCTGTTTGTGCTGGATGAAGACGCTCAGCTTTTCAAAGGTGTCACTAAAATGCTGTCACCTACTGCAAATACTGTGGCCTTCAAGGAGCACATCGAGGCCACAGTTGATCTCAACATCCCCATTGACACATGCAGTAGTCTGGAAGCTTATGTAGATTACCTCGTAGCTACAATCGCGGAAGCAGCACGGAGGGCCACACCTCCCCCACATCAAGCTCGTCACACGACCGCAAGGAGGGCTCCCATCTTGAGCTTGGAGGCTAGGGAGCTGCTCTCCCACAAAAGGAGCCTCAGGAGACGGTATATCGCCACAGGAGATCCGAACATCAAGCAGCTATACTCTAGTACCACAAACAGACTGCATCGTTTGCTAGCCAGGACCCGACGAGATAATCTGGATACCCTGCTTGAGGGTATTGGCCCAGATAACAACAGCAACTTCTCGTTATGGAGGCTCACAAGAAATATCAAGAGGCAGCCGATGTTTCAATCTCCCATCCTGAGTCAAAGTGGCCTCTGGCTCAAGACGGACGATGAAAAAGCGAGGGCATTTGCTTTGCACCTGACCTCCACCTTCTTGCCCTTCAACCTAACAGACGACTCAAACCGCGTAGAAATCAATAATTTTCTGGACGCTCCGACTGTACCGGCTCGCCCCATTAGGCATACCACTCCGCAGGAAGTCATGATGCAGCTGAAGGCGCTACACATCAAGAAAACCCCTGGTTACGATAGCATCGACAACCGTGCTGCGAAGTCTCTGCCACGCAAAGGAGTCCTAGCCTTAGTAAAAATTTTTAATGCCATGCTAAGGCTAGGGCACTTTCCAAGGCAATGGAAGCGAGCACGTATCATTATGATACCTAAAGCCGGAAAGCCGCCAACGCAGATCGATGCATATCGCCCAATCAGCCTGCTATCAACATTCTCTAAGATTTTTGAGAGAATACTCTTAGCCCGCCTGATGGAACTGCCGCAAGTAGTGAACCATATACCTCCACACCAATTTGGTTTCAGGAAGTCCCACGGCTGCCCTGAACAAATACATCGACTGGTAAACCAGGTGACGCATGGCTTCGAGCACAAACTCTACACGGTCGGCGTCTTTCTAGACGTGAAGCAAGCGTTTGACAAGGTGTGGCATGAGGGCCTTCTATACAAGATGAAAACTCTCCTTCCTGCTCCCTACTATGCCATCCTGAGATCGTTCATCTCTAATCGGACGTTCGACGTTGCAGTGCGTGATGCTCGATCCAGCCTGGAGGAGATTCATGCAGGAGTTCCACAGGGAAGTGTTCTTGGGCCATTCCTATACACCCTGTACACTGCTGACATGCCATCTCCCGCAAACAACGCCGAAGTCCCCCCGGCTCAGCTGCTCCTGGCCACTTACGCCGATGACACTGCCATGCTGGCGTCTCATCCTTCACTGCAAACTGCCTCCAACGCGGTCCAGGATTGGCTGCACGCAATCGAAAAATGGACTGCCAAATGGAATGTGGCCATTAACTCCTCAAAGTCAGCCTGTGTAACTTTTTCCCTGCGACCAGGAACCTGCACAGATCTGACCTTCAATGGAAGCCCTATCACCAATGCTAGATCGCACTGCTACCTAGGAGTTCATCTAGATCGGAGACTGACCTGGGGGGCCCACATCACGTCGGTCAAATCAAAGTCACTGGCGAAGCTAAAAAAAGCTCGACTGGCTCTTCCACTCAAGCAAACTTCAAATGAGCTCTAAGGCTCTTTTAATCAAAGCCATTCTCGCTCCAACGTGGAGTTATGCCATCCAGGTGTGGGGAACTGCCGCCAAATCCCAGCTTAATAGGCTCCGTGTGGTCCAGTCAAGAGCTGCACGTCACGCATCTGGGCTCCCCTGGTACGTGACGAACATAGTCATCGAAAGAGATCTGAAAGTTACCCTTCTTGGGGATCAGATTAATTTCCACAGCAGCCGTTATGCCGACAGGCTTATGGCCACCCGAACCGACTAGCAACTATCCTAGCTGATCCCATCTCTCTCCGAAGACTGAAGAGGGTACACCCCAGCGATCTCCTTACACGGAGGATAACATAACATATTACATTTTCTTTTGTACTTTATAATTAAGATACCACTTGGTCTCATTTATCTTTATCACACATTAGGTTAAGTTCAGAGGAATTACTGAACGATTCCTTTTGAAATCTTAATAAATAGAATTAGTTACTCCAAAAAAAAAAACATTTT
>NC_045952.1:204789-238810 GCF_004382195.2 Drosophila sechellia
ATCTCCGCGAGATTCCTTATAAAAAACTAGCTATTAAGAATCTATATCAGGAGATTGCAGGAATAAGAGTCGCAATGTTAGAAGTTTTAGAGAGAGATGAAACTAATATTGAAATAAAAAAAAATAAAAGAAAGTTCGTATGAAAAAACTTACATACAAAAATTCATCGCAGGCTTAAAGAATCCTTTGAGATGGACAGTAAAGGCACAAAACCCTAAGACTCTCAGACAGGCTAACGAAATAGCAAAGGAGTTGAGAGATGACTACATAAGAGACAGAAATAGAGATGAGTACAACAACCCTGGAGGACGGGGACGTGGACGAGGACAATATAATAATAGTAATAGATATAATTCAGAACAACAACAATACAATAACACAACTAATAACGATGAACAACGAAACAATAATTACAAGAGAGGACGGGACAGGTCAAATGACGATAGTAATAGTAACAGAGGACAACACCAAAAGAGAGGAAGGTTTTCAGGTTCTTCGGACAGAGGACGGAATTATCAAGGATCAACTAGATCTGGAAATGGTACTAATTCTACCAGGAGCCAACAATCTGGCAGTAGTGGATACAACAATATGTTTCACACAGAAGCTAGCAACACTAATCAAACTGAAAATTTTTCAGTAAATGCCTCGGAACCACACACTATACCGAACAATCAAGATTCGGAAAGGAACTCCTTTATGTCCAGATAAATTCACCATTTGGTAGACAGGTGAGATTCTTGATTGATACGGGATCCACTATATCTATAATTAGCCCCGAATTCGTTCAGAAAGGTACTCAACAATCACTTAGAAACCCAGTACAAATTCGAACAGTACTGAATACACACGATATTCATAATAAAATTACGTATAAGACTTTTAATGAATTTAAACAAGAGGGAGACTTTACATTTCTTATATTTAAATTTCATCCATTTTTTGATGGAATATTAGGAATGGATTTCCTAACGAAAGTAGGAGCTAAAATCGATATTGAGGAAGAAAGTTAGAAACGATAAACGCAACGATTAAGTTATTTAAAAAGGAGAAGAAATCAGAAACAGAATGAAACAAGGACAGACCCACTACCACTAACAGCAGAAGATATAGTATTTAGAAAAGAAAATAGAAGAAATAAGATAACGCCAAGATTTTCTAAGCATATAGTTAGAACAGACCACGGAATAACTTTTGAAACGAAAAAAGGACAAAAAGTTCATAAAGAAAAATAAAAAGAAAATTTAAAGATAGACAAACAGTTTAGAACAAAATAAAATAAATAAAATAAAGATATAAAATACAAACAAATTATAATAAATAAATATAAATATAAATAGAACACACAACACGATAAGCATTATTAATGTAAATAATAATAATATTTATTACAAAAAACACACACGAACATATATACATATAAGCACTACAATATTAATGTTAATTATAAGTACACTAGCTACACCGCAAGTCGTTCCGTCAAGCATTCCATCTCGCTGGCCGTCACGACGTTCTAGGGGGGAGGAGTTACCACTTTCAGTGTTCCCCTGCAGACTTCCCGTACTACGCCTATGCCATCAACCGGGACTCTGAGCAGCACCAACACACACAACTTACAGAATGCCTGTGTGACCGGTCATCGCCAGGTGACACGACGGTATATTTTGACGTTTCACAAACGGCCACACTGAGTGACACGTCGACGTCGTCAATTCATTCGCTTTGTTCACTTCAACCAACGAAGACATGTTTAATTAGAACAGTTTAAACATTCCATAACCAATACTACTATGAAACATAGTTACCCTAACCCACGACCGGTAACTCGCGCTCCTGCTCTCCCGCTCTCTTAGCTCCGACAGAAGCCCCGCTACCTCTAACGACAACAGCTGGAGATAGACCGACAGACCGCTCTACCTCGTCATCGGCTGAAAATTCCCGACTTCGGTGAAAATGCCACACATCTCAAACAATTTCCTATATGCCTAACAACTTTTTCTTTCATATTCGAAAACCAATAAGTCTTAACAATATCATCTATAACCTTATCTCTCCCTAAATGACCTAATTCATTGTGATATTTATATAACATATTTTCTTCCATTTCTTCTGGTATACAAAACAACAATCTTCCACCATTTGCCTTCCTATAAAGTACACCATTTCTCATTTCAAAAATTTTATTTTCCGTTTTCTCTAACTTTTTCCACTATCTTTAAACTTTTCATCCTTTTCTTGACAAATAATTAAATTATCTTCAAAACTATTAGTTTCTATCACTAATATGTTCGTATTTCTGCTCAATGCATCCACATGCTGCATATGCTTTCCTGCTTTATGAACTAACTCAAAATCGTACTCTAATAGTTATAATGCCCACCTTGCAATCCTAGGATTTAATTCTACTCTATTTAACGTTAGAGTTAATGCGTTGCAATCCGTAACAATTTTAAATCTCTTTCCCTGTACATAGATTCTAAATCTTCTTAATGCATACAGGATGGCCAATGTTTCAAATTCAAAACTATGATATTTGGCCTCATCCTTTGTTGTGGCTTTCGAGTAATAAAATATAAGGTGCCATTTTGCAATAACACTGCACCAAAGCCTTGTGCACTTGCATCAGTATGTAACTCTATTTCAACCTTATAACAATATAACCCTAACACTGGATCTTCCACTAACTTTTTCTTAATTGTCTCAAAACATTCTAACTCTTTTTCTTCAAACGAAAATTCTTTGTCTTTCTTCAATAAGTCATATAAAGGTTTTGCAATCGTTGAAAAACCCTTAATGAATCTTCTAAAATATGAACACAATCCTAAAAAGCTTCTGATATCCTGCACCGTATCTGGTACTGGAAAATCTCTAATTGCTTCTATTCCCTTGTCATTGGCCTGTATTCCCTTACTTGTTATTAAAAATCCGAAATATTGTACACTCGATTGCAGAAACTCACATTTATCCATTCTCAGCTCTAATTTGTTTCTCGTCAACCTGTCAAAAACTTCCCTAAGTACTTCCATATGTTCCTTAATTCCTTTGCTAGCTATCATAATGTCATCCATATATATAATAACTTTATCCTGCCTTATCATATCCTCGAAAATTCTATTAATAAATCTCTGAAAGACCGCCGGTGCATTAATCAGCCCCGTTGGCATTCTTAAAAATTCAAACTGTCCTAAAGGCGTCATAAAAGATGTATATTTCATTGATTCCTTATTATTTACTATTTATTTACTAATCTATCCAACAAATCATCAATCAATGGTAAAGGATAATTATCTTTGACCATTGTTTTGTTAAGTTTTCTGTAATCAACACATAATCTTAGGTCTCCTGTTTTCTTTTTCACTAACACTATCGGAGATGGATACTCAGAATCACTCAGTTTAATAATTCCGTTTTTTAGATACTCATCTAAGATAATCTGCAGCTTTTCTTTTTCAGTATATGCTAATCTTCTAGGAGAACAACTAAACGGTTTCGGGTCATTTAATCTTAATTGTATTTCACTCCGAATATCCGGTTCATTCGGTCTTTCTTTATTAACATAACAGTTTTCTACCAACTCAATAAATTGACATTTCATATTATGATCCACCTGATCACCTATTTTGTAATCAATTGAGTCATTAATTTCAAGCATTTCCCTCTCCGCTGTGCTTATTTCAGCATTGACAGCTTTCTCTAATTTATTTTTAACCTTGTCACTAATCATTTGACTTTTACTACTACCTTGACTAACACTATCGCTAACTTTTTTACTATTGTTGTACATATTTGTTTCTTCTAACATTTTATCGCTTTTCTTGTTACATGGACTTCCAATTTTATCCACTGTAGGTGGTGTCCAGATTCAAGCATAAGTTTCATGCTTCCATAAAGTCTCTTCCCAATACTACATCATGACTCATAGACTCGTTTGCCACTATTATTAAATTAAAGTGTATTTTATTCAAATTTTTTATAACGTAACACAATATTTTTCCATATGTTTTCAAGGAACTTTTGTTTAATCCGTAAAATGAACTTAAAACTGTTACTTCAATAACATCTTTAGGTACTTTACTAATTTTTATGAACGAAATGGGGCTTCCCGTGTCTATGAGGCATGCTGTAATACATTTTGATTTAGAATTGTCCATAAAATTAATTTCAAAATATCTTACGTAATTGTTTTCATCCCCATTCTTGTTTTTCAGGCACTTTGCTGCAAAGTGCCCCATCTCACCACAGGCATAGCATGACCCTTTTTCGCACTTTGGCTTCCTGCACTCTTTGGCCCTGTTTCCCTTCGAATTGCAATTGAAACAACGCAAGAGTGTGCTGTTATTATTGTTCACCGATGCCACCTTCTTGTCTGCTTCATCCATTTTCGGTAGTTTCACTTTCGCAAATGCCCGCTTTATGTGCTGGATATCTTCAAAGCATTGGATACGGGCTTGGTTACGTAGCATTTGATTCGGAATACCTTCAATGAGGAGCGCCACCAATTCTTCATCATCCATTTTTATTCCATGTGCAAGCATCACTTTATCGTCTGCATAAGCAACAAATCTTTCGCCCCCTGTCCATTTACGTTCCTCAAATTTTCGCCTTGCTTCTAACTTCGACTTCCTCTCACCAAACATTGATATAAGCTATACACTATATAGCAATACACGTTCTGGATCTGGATCACATGCATGCTTTTCCTTTTATCTTACATACCTTCCATAAACGCTGGCTATATTTTTCACCTGTAGGATCCATTGCGTGCACATGTATCTCCCGAAAATTCATTTAGTGCATCGGTTGCCATACGCAATAATAAATCCATATTTTGCACAGCTTGTCCCACTGTATTTCGTTTATTCTCGCCAAATTCTTTGTTGCTTTTCTCACCGCTGCCATCTTCGTCGCCGTCTTCGCTGCCGCAAACTTCGTTTTCGTCGCTATTCCCGTCGCCGCTGTTTTTGTTGCGGGAGTTAACATACCCCCTCCCTCGGTCTACTGCAACGAGAGACAACACCGACCCAACAACAACTGAGAGCCGAGCGAAAGTTCAACGAAGATCGCCAATACGAACTCTGACGAAGATATTTGGGAGATACATACACATACATATTTGTAATAAAGAATTCATATCATTCTCATTTCACACCTCAAACTGCTCAGTCGTTTTTTTGGAAGCTTTCCTCCCTCGGCCACGGGATTGTAACTGGCGCAGCCGGTCAACGGACAAGGGATTAACAATGCCCACTACGCTTATCGTTCTAATTCTAAAGAGGTGATGAACATGTGACGGCAGTGGTTGTAGGGATTTTATTAGTGAGTGGTGAAATGGAAAGGAATTGGATAAAGCGTATTGAAACATAATAACGTACAAGTGCAAGTAAAAAACAAAGGAAACAAACGAAATCAAGTTCAAATTGCTTCACAGGCGACCGTATATATGTACATCAAACGCTGATAAGGCACCGGGATCGCTTGTGCGGGACAATTTACAACAATTATACCAACAAGTTACTGTGTGTGATGACCGTATATGTGTACATCAATCGCTGATAAGGCACCGGGATCATCCGTACACCCTAACTCATAAAAATGGTAAATTAATCAACAACAAAAAAAATAATAATAATAAAAAAAAAAAATTAAAAGAGGAAAATTTTTTTTCTGACATTTTAAACTACTGTGTATGGTTACCATTTGTGTGTCGGAAAGCGCTTGGTGTGTGCGAGAGTATTGGTTGCTCTTTGGTTACTTCATAAGAATGGTAATTTCATCACTATGGTAATATTACATCAGCCTATTTTCGCACTGCGAACGGTTGTTGTGTCTCTATAGTTCTGAGAACAACCGTTTGGCGCGGCGACAGAGCGACGTCGCTGCCGCTGAGTGTTGGTCGTTGTGCACAACAGAAAAGAGAATGGTAAAGAACTAGATCAGTCGAATATTAGACTACATTGTAAATTTTGGACATCGATCGCCTCCGAGACAACGGGACCTCCTACACAAGTGCTTTAAAAAAAAAAAAAATAAATAAATAAATAAATGTAAGTTGTGTGATTAACGACCGAATATGTGCACATCAATCGCTGATAAGGCACAGGGATCGTTTTCACTTAACAATTTACATGAACACAAATTTATTTAACAAATACAGAACTCGCTGCGCAGGAGGTGAATTTGGACATCAGTCGCCTCCAGGGCAACGGGATCAAATTCACAGTGGGTTATAAAAATAAATGTGAGTTGTGTGATTAACGACCGAATATGTGTACAACAATCACTGTTAAGGCACCGGTATCGTTTTCACTTATCAATTTACATGAAAAAAAAAACAAATAAATAATAATAATCATAATCATAAAAAAAAGACAAACAAAAAAAAAAAAAAAGAAAAGATTAAAAAATTTGCACAGTGATACAGTTTCCTTCGGCAAAATCAAGTAAGCATGTATGTGTTTGTGTTGCGCCGCTTGTATAACCCTAGCGACGTCGACGCATCACTGTACATTGGCTGCCGCCAAAAGCTGTCGCCAGAGTGGCGGCGCGACGCTTGACGCCGCGCTCGCTTGTACACTGTTGAGTTCTGTTGAATTCAGTTGAATTCTTTTTGCACACCACGCACTACAAAAAAAAACCCACTCAATTAATTCAAGAAAAATAATACATATATGTATAGAAAAAAAAAGAACCCAAATAAAACCAACTTAACGCCTACTGTTGTCACATGTTCACTAACCTATAAAATAAAATACACTCTATTCAATAGCTATTTAAATCATGTATTACAGCTAAAGTCGAAAATACGAAAAAAAAAACTACAAAGGTGGATAGAAGCACAGCAGCACTACAAGAACGACATACACTAAGAACCGGGAAACAAGGATAAGAAGAAACTGCGTAACGGACACACACATACAGGTTTTCTTTTATTTTGAAAAGAATACACACATATAATACACATTCAAACAGATACATATACATAGCATCACAGAATATTACTACATTAATATACAAACGAAAACAAAACAAGCCTAACACCCAAAATTTTCCCTAAACAAAAAGATATTATTAATATACCTATTTTTACATATTATTACACATATCATAACCATACCCCAATATATAATTATTCACTATTATTTGCAAACAAAAAATACAGATTTCTTCCCAATACGTGTAAATGCTAGGAAAAAAAGCCAACATTAGTAATACAGTTAGGGGCAGATTAGGGCTAAGAAGCGGATCTGGTCTATCTGAGATAAGGGAAGCGACAGGAACTAAAGAGAAAGACCAGTCGGTTCAATCCGAAGACAATAATCCCACCAACGCTATGGATTCCGGTAACGACACAGGGCCAGCCAATAAGTCCTATCGTTAATTCATCAACAAACACAAACCTGAACCTACAACAATTACTAACCCTTGTACATCAACTACCAACCTACGAAGGCCCACCTGACAATCTTGATAGATTCATAGACAGAGTAGATCAGCTCCTTTTGTTAGCCTCATCAGTGGACCAAACAACAGGCGGACAGTACTTACTTGGAACTATCCGTGACAAAATTAAAGGCAGGGCAGACGAAGCACTGAATGTCTGCGATGTACTCCTTACTTGGGATGACATCAAAATAAACCTCAAGCGACTATACTCTAGCAAGAAAACAGAAGAAATGCTTGTTAGAGAGCTACACAACCTTCCGGACGGACTCAGTATGGGAAAATTGTATTACTCAGCCGCTAAAATAAGAAGCGATTTAATGTCACTCGCTAGAGAAGCCGACCCTAGTGCACACTCTCTCGCGGCCAAACGCGACCAATACGATAGATTCTGCCTAAATACATTCCTAACTGGATTAAAGGACCCACTTAGGTCAGCCATTAGGAATCAAAAGCCCGAGACAATCGAGAAACCATACGAGTACGGTCAGATTGAATTAAATTTCCATAGAAGCCTGAACAAACACCAAGATAACCGACGACGCGACAGCCCATTTCACAGGAATCACCCATACGCAAAAGGACAGAGAGACACCAGTACAAGTCGAGCCTAATGATACAATATTTAGAAAAGAAAACCGCAGAAACAAGATAACACCGAAATCTTCACTACACAAAGTAGATAGGGACAAAGGCGTCACTTTCCTAACAACTAAAGGTCAAAAGTTACACAAACAAAAAATTAGAAAACAGTGGCAGGAACAGAAGAAAGACAAGCACTATTTAATATATATATTATTATCAAACTAAGTAACATAAAAACCCACATTAACAAGTAAACAAACCATTAGCCAGTAAACTAAACATTATCCCTAAACTGTTATTTCATAAGAAACAAATAATAATATAAGATAGAAATTAAGTAAACAAAATGTAACTTTAGCATTAGATGTAACGTTTATATACACAACACTCATGTTTAACATTAAGATACCCATTTCAAAAAAAAAACTGTTAAATTCAAAATATCGTTGGAGTTCGTGGCATATAGCAACAACACGCCGCCTAATCACCTTGCTCCGATCCGGCCATTTCCCATTACGGCCTTCTCTTCGGACTGGGGGGGGGGAGGAGTTAACATACCCCCTCTCTCGGTCTACTCAGCACTGCAACGAGAGACCAACAACAACTGAGAGCCGAGCGAAAGTTCAACGAAGATCGCCAATACGAACTCTGACGAAGATATTTGGGAGATACGTACATATAAGTTAACAACTAAGAGCACAGACATTCACGTTGAAAATACATAAACACTAAGTTACCACATATAAACAATGCTGACGCGCCCCAACGGAGTTCAGCGCTCTGCGCTACGAACGGTCAGCAACAGCAATTGGACACCCCTTATCCGGGTACCAAACTATGTTGCATAAATGCTGAGTCGGCTTGCCGACCATGGGTTTATGGCGTGATGCATTGGAGCCAGGGTAGATCCACACTTTTCATATTCTTTTGTTTTCAGTTCTAAGCTTGCACCTTAACAATAAAGATCAGCTACTCCGGCACTTAGCCGTAAAATACCAATTGTTTTAATTGAACATTCTCGTTGAGCCAAAAGGCCATCGAAAGACGGGGGCAAAGTCACGCCCTCCATCCTAATCTTCCTAAGACGTCTTCACCTCTGGCATAATAGCCGGACTTACTGAGCACTCAGGAGAGTCGACGTTGCTCCTGGATAACACCCAGCCCAAGGAGACGACGCACATCAACCCTATACCACGGAGCCATCTGTAAAAGAGGACCACCGGACTATAGGACTTATTAAGTTATACATATTTGTAATAAAGAATTCATATCATTCTCATTTCACACCTCAAACTGCTCAGTCGTTTTTTTTGAAGCTTTCCTCCCTCGGCCACGGGATTGTAACTCGGGCGCCGTCTGCATTGTTGTTCTTGTAACTGCGTACCCCGCTTCTGTCGTCATGTTCGCCGTTACTTTTGTTGTTGCTCACAGTGCTCTTCTCATCGCCGTCTTCGTTGCTATCTCCAGCTTCGCCGTCACTTTCGTCGTCTTTATGCTCTCCGACTTTTGCGTTATTTCTTTTTCCTTTTTGAACATTATTATTGCTGCTTCCGTAGAAATCTTCTTCCTCGCTTTTTAATAATAATTTCAATTGATTTCGATTTTCGTTTGTTAAATTCACACGCAAAATCAATTCTCTTTTTGTTCCTGTGGTCGGTTCTTTTACTTCGCTCAACCACCATTTTAACTGCGCCGTCGATGCATTGCTTATATTCATTTTTTTTTTCTTTGGCTCGTGATCGGCCCACTTCTGATATTGTAGGGGTACTAAAAGCCCTCTTACGTAATTAAAACAGGACCGCAGGATTTAGCCTCTTCAGTTTATTCGGTACTTTTACTTTTTACTTTTTATTCGGTACTTTACATTTCCAGCTTTAGCATTCGACTGACTCCCTCTCCGTTAGCGATCTGCCTCTATGCTAGTTGCTACAGAGTCGATGTTGCGAAACAGAGAGAATGCCACCCGAAAGCGAACCATGACTTAATGTTTATACACTTAATGTTTATATACTATGTTGCTATATTAATCTTATGTTTGCGTACCTCTAGCCTACTACACCACGTAGGCGACGGATTTCCATCTGGCTTTTACGGCTTGAGGTTTGTTCCGCCTCGACTCGGACACCAGAGCCTCTGCTTAGGCA
The DNA here is from genome assembly GCF_004382195.2 of Drosophila sechellia. Lineage (NCBI taxonomy): Eukaryota > Metazoa > Arthropoda > Insecta > Diptera > Drosophilidae > Drosophila > Drosophila sechellia. Next base: position 214,959 of record NC_045952.1, read on the forward strand.
CCAGCACGGTGAGAGGATGATATTTGGTCTGTACGCGACCTTTGTGCCTTTTCCCCTTTCTTAGCGACTTGTGCGCTCCCAGTAACCAGTATCAAAATTAAATTAAATTAAATTTCAACGGTTTAATTTTTAATTTTTAAATTTTAATTTTAATTTTTAAAGTTAATTTTGAATTTCGCGCCCTACTGTCGCAACACAACACTGATCACACGGTTGATCTGGAAACGTCTCACTCTCCAGATCACCGGCTGCGCCAAGTTGGCAGCGCTGTCAGCTCTTTTATCCGCTGCAACGATCGGAAGCTAATTAATTTCCTATTTACCTGAAACAGGCTCCCATTCGCGCAAAACTATGGCGCGACTCCACCGTGTGGTTTTGCCAGTTTGCCGCACACACCGACCGACACAACTTCTTTAGCTTCCAGTATTTCGCGCAACGTTAATTTAAGACGTCCGTCTTCACGGCGATGTAGACTTGGTCTCCTATTTGTGGGGTATGGTTGCACAACAAATCGTGCGCTTAAGTGTAAGCAAAAATTTGAATTGGTTTCATGTGTTTATGCATGTGTAAGATTGTATGTACAATCCTCCCTCCCCTTAAAAGGAAGCTTATGCTTATAATGGGCTTGACGCATATAATCTTGGTATGTCTTTATCTTTTACAATGTCTTTATGTTCTATTGGTTTTATTTTTATTAATTCAATGGGTGTGTACAATGGTGTTAGATTTATTTCGGGATTCAGATGTTTTCCGTTTAACGTTATTTTTCCTATTTTGATTTTACATTGTTTTATTGTTATTATTTTGTTGCCGTTAATTGTTACATTTTAATTTATTTCTTGGCAATCTTGTTCTATAATAGTATTTTTTATATTCCAAGTAGGGATATTTAGCTCTACATATTTAATTATCTGGTTAACTGTTGTAGGGATGAAATTGCATATTGGGTTAGTGTTCCAAATAAATATTTAAATTCTGTCTATTTGTCTGGTGTAAAGTTATTCCGCCAAGTTCTCTTCGCATTTTATTGTATAAAAGGTCAATTTGGGGAATGTTAGTGTAATTAGTTATTTTATTGTTAAAATAGTTGGTTAGGTTAGTTATATCGGAAAGGTTTACGCGAAGACAATGATGTACGTATTCTGAAGGGATTTGAATTGATTTATGGGAAAATAAGAGGTATCCATGATTAGTATCAATGTTTTGATTTTCAATGATTTTGTAAACGTGAGGAGGGGTATTATGATGAACCAGGGGCCTGTGGAATGTAAATTTTTTTAGTAAGATGATGCTTCGGAAAATTGTTGGATATCTTGGATTCATTGTCTCCTTATATGCTTATTGAATTACTTCGAAATCTGCATCGCTTTCGATGTAAAGAGCGCTGTTTTTTGAACAGAAATAGTCGAGTAGATATCGTTTGATTATCATTCCTTCATAAGAAAGGTGTATAATTTATTTTTTGAAGTAAGTTTCTATTTCTGTACTATTGGGACCTTTAGTAAAGATGATTTGCCTTTTATATTGATTAATAGATTTCTTTGATAGTCCGATCAAATTGTTACTGTCCTCTTCGGCACTATGTTGTGTAGATTCACTAAAAAATGTTTGTTCTATCTTTACTCTAGAAAGTGCGTCTGCTACGTAATTTGCCTTTCCTTTTATATATTTTATGTCGAAGTCATATTCCGAAAATCTAATTTTCCATCTTGTTAATTTTGAATTAGTTTCTTTTAGTTTGTGTAGCCAGCACAAGGGCAGAAGCTACTTCGAAGTTTCGGAAGGTTTTAGTGGCTCAAACTATTGCTAATAATTCTTTTTCTATGGCGTTATAATTGACTTCATGTTCATTTAATGTTCTGCTGATGTAGCTAACAGGGTGTCCGTCTTGTGATAGAACAGCTCCTAATGCTATTTTTAACCCCAAATGGCATTCGCGTGTACTTGTAGTGTCCATATTTTGTAGAGAAGGCAGTTTTGGCTATTTACTCTGAGTCCATTTCTATTTGATGAAAAGCAAGATATATTGTTGTAAAATAATTTGACCTCCCTAGTTTTCCTAATATTTCATTTATGTTTGGTATTTATTGTTATTTCGTTCCATTTCCTATAGTCTATTACGATACGGAGCTTTTGCTGTCCAGAAGCATCTAGTTTTTTAGGTACGACCCAAATGGGACTACAGTACGGTGAATTACTTTCTTGGATAATACCCTGTTCTAACATTTCTTGAATCTGTTTTTCTACCTCCTTTTCATATTTCTGTTGGAAACTATAAACTTTAGAGTAGACGGCGATATTGTGTGTGGTGTTGATAACATGTTTTTCTTGGTTTGTGAACGTGAGCGTGTCACCTTCATGAAATTGAATGTCTTGGTATTTTATCAGTAGGTTAATTAGTTTTGGTTTTTCTTCTACGTTAAGGTATTCTAGTCGGAACAAGTTTTCTTGAAGTGTGGAGGTTTCTAAATAGGTGGGGTCTTGTAGAAATGAAGGGTCCGTTCGGATATGATTCTGTTCTGTAATGTTATTACAGTCTTTTATCTTGTATATTTTGTTAAATAGGGTAGTAGTTTTGTTTTTATAATCGATTGTTTTGGCTTCGGACAACAGTTTGCGTCCAATCAGCATGTCATAATGATCCGAGAACTGGTGGATCAAGAACTCTTGGGCAAAAGGGAAGTTGTTATTAGGTGGTATATTCGTAAGTGTGTTAATAATTAATGGGCCATTACTAGTGTGGATTAGCTGATTGGTTTCTTGTATTGGCGTTTGAAAAATATTTCGCGTGAGCATATATATCGTAGATCCTGTATCGATTAGACATTTCATTTCAGTATTATTATGTTTTATCACTATATATTGGTTTGATACGGGGCTACTAGCCGAAAATTTTCTGCTTGTTCAATGTCATCTGGTTCGTTGTCATTTGTTGTTGTTATTTCCTCTTCTGTTGTCTCTGAATTGTCGTAGTTCTGTTAAGGGGGATACTGAATTGATTTTCGGGTATAATTCAATTGGTAGGGATAAGGCTGAGGTTGAAAATATTCTGGATAGCAGGGATAATAGTAGTTATAATTATAAGAATTTTTGGGTTGATTGGACGTTACTTCCTGGTATCTTAGCCCTTATGTGCCCATTTTAGACTGTCCACTGTCTGATGGTCTCAGTCTTTTTATTGGGTTATTGGTTTGTACGTTCCTATTTTGAGGATATGTTGTGGGCATGATAGTGTGGCTAGGTCCAAATCGGTTTTGGTCAAAAATATTTTGTCTGATAAAAGCTGGATTTGGTCTGGGTACTTGTGACATGGGTATGTTAGATTGTGGGTAAATGGGTCTAGTTTGATATTGAGGAACCGGGTTTGGGTTAAACCTGGCCATATGAGAATGTGCTTGGTGATAGGGTTTATAGACGTTATTATAGAATGGTTGGAAAGGTACAAAGAGTATAATTTGGTTATTCATTTGTCTATTTTGGGGGTTGGTTGTTATTTTGTTTGGAATTGAAGTTGGCTTTATGTTATCTTTACTTGAGGTTGGTGCCTCATAAAGACCTTTTCCTTGTAATATATTCATTAGTGATCTTAGGTTTGGAATATTACAGTTAACTATTCTGAGAAAAATCTGGCTTGGAAGTTTTTGAATTAGATTTTCGATGCTGATTTGTATTAATCTAGTATAGAGAATGGTTTCGTTAGTATTATTTTCTAGTATCTGTCGTTTTCTTTCGTCTTCTTCGAGGAAATGACGAATGTTACCTCGATATTGTATGTTCCTGAATTCTTCTAGATGTTGGTGGTTCGGTGCTTGGGGCTTGTAGTTAAGTATAAGCGGAGTCCTGAGTTCGCTCCAGATGCTTAGGTTGATTACTCCGAGGGTGCGGATAATATCTTCACTGATGTTCCGTTCGATGTGTCCAAAGATTATTAACTTTTGTCTTTCATCTGTGGTCTGATACAGAGCCAAGATGAAGTCGACGCGACTGATAGAAGTGTCCAGGGTGTTAGGATCTCCGTTGAACTGGATAGCGTGTATTTGTCTTTCGACTTCAATCTTAGTATGCACATAAAAGCCGTTATCATAAAGAATGAGGCGATAAAAACAAAAGGCACGCTTACAGTTAGCTCTGAAAACAGAAATTGCTCACAAGCAACGTTTGGCGCGAAAGGGTTAATTTTCACTTATTTTCACTGTTATTATTATTGTTCGCTTATTTGTAGTTAAGTTTATTTGGTTTTCACTTCGTTTAACTGTTATTCTTGTAGTTAACTTAGTTGTAGTTACCTTTATTTCGTTTTTACTTAGTTTAACGGTTATTATTGTTCACTTAGTTGTAGTTACGTTTATTTAGTTCTCACTTAGTTTAAGGGTTATTATTGTAGTTCACTTCGTTGTAGTTACGTTTATTTAGTGTTTTGCACTTCGCTATTTCACTTTGTTTTGAGTAATCTTTTGTGGATTTACTACTCAGTGAATTCAAAGGCGTCTTCTTAAAATTTGATATAATTTTAATTTTTTTTCAATTTTACGATCACTTTGTGGTTTCGGATATGTTGTTGGTTCTGAACTGACTGTACCGATTTACCGACGCTAGATATTGAAGTTGTAGTTGTAGTTCTTTAGCGGATGATACACAGAGAATTGAATTTGTTAAATATCGCATTAATTAGTATCATCCTACCGACTGCGGTAGGTCCGTCAATAACAAAGACAAAGATCAACGCTGAAACAACTTTAAATCGAAACACGAACAATTTCGGTGAACGTTTTTATTCAAGAAATGTCAGCCTAAGACAACCTGTACAGAGTTTTGATCGGCTCGAAGTGAGTCGCCATTTGTCTAGTCAGTGTATTTGTGCGGTTTGGTTTTTTTCTATATGTGTATGTCGGCGCATACTTTTGTAAGCTGGTGGATGTGCTAGAATATTTCACAAGAATAATAATTCTATCAGTTCGGGGAAATCATTGGTATGTCATCATATTGTATTGTGTGTTAGAATATTCCAGAAGTACAGTAATTTCATCAGTTCGGGGAATTTCATCATATTACATTATTGCATACTGCGTTGCTATTGGTCGGCTGTATTTTTGTAGCTTTGGCATCTCCCGTTACAGCGCGCGGCGGCAGCGTGTGGTCGCTGTCGCCGTGTGTGGTTCGAAGGAAAGCACGGAGAAGAAGTGAGTGACACAAATTGATTGTGTGTATAACTTCGGTGCGTTCGAAACTCGCTGCGCGAAATGGAGAATAATAATTGTGCTCCGACATCAGAAGTGGGATGGGCTCGCTGCCTTACACCATAGATGGGCCGTGGCGCGTTTTAATGGAAATGCAAAATAAAAACTTGATCGAACTTGTTAAAGCAATACAATCAACGGCATCCGAAACAACAAACAAAAATACTGTGGTGTTACCTAAATTCAACGCGGACCTTGATGACGCAGACGCAACGGCGTGGTGCTCTACGGCAAATATTATCTTGGCTGAATCAACTATAAAAGGCAGCGCGTTAGTTATGGCTTTAAGTGCAGCGATGGAAGGAAGCGCGTCGCAGTGGTTTAGCAAAGAAACATTTTCGCCATTATTTACTGGGTAGAAACTTTGTTGTCTTTACTGACTGTAACTCTCTTAAGGCCTCAAGGACAAAACAAGACCTATCTCCTAGAGTACAGAGATGGTGGTCTTATTTACAATCATTTACATTTGATTTACCATATAGGGAAGGCAAACGAATGACGCATGTTGACTTCTTTTCAAGAAATGTGCCTTCAGCTGATTTCAGTATTACAACTCCCAAAGTTCTTCAAAAACGAATTAATTTGGCTGAAATATCAAGTAATTGGCTTTTGTCTGAACAGCGTCAAGATTTCGAAATAGTAAATATTGTAAATAAATTGAAAGACAATTCCCTGGCTGATTACGTTGCAAAAACTTATGAGTTAAGAGGAGGAATATTATATCGAAAAATTCAGCGGAATGGTAGAACTCGATCGTTATCAATTGTTCCCAAGGTATTAAGATGGTCTGTTATAAACCAAATTCATGAGTCAATCATGCACTTGGGTTGGGAGAAGACGTTAGACAAGGCCTATGACTATTACTGGTTCGATAACATGTCTAAATATATTCGAAAATTCGTTGAAAACTGCATTACGTGTAAAATGTCAAAGACCTCCTCGGACAAAATTCAAGCTAGCCTTCATTCAATACCAAAAGTAAATACTATATCCCTTGGCACACTGTTCACATCGACATAACTGGAAAGTTAAGTGGCAAGTCTGATCAGAAAGAGTATATCATCGTTCAAGTGGATGCCTTTACTAAATTTGTTTATTTAACTCACACGCATAAAATTGACGCAGAGAATTGCGTAAGTGCAGTGACGTCGGCTATATCTCTGTTTGGAGTACCAAATCGCATTATTGCAGCTCAGGGTAGGTGTTTTGCCAGCAGTAGATTTAGTGATTTCTGTGAGCAACAGAAAATAAATTTGCACTTGATTGCGACTGGTGCAAGTAGAGAAAATGGTCAAGTAGAACGCATTATGAGCACCTTAAAAAACTTACTAACCGCAGTCGAGACTAGCAGTCGCTCTTGGCAAGACGCATTAGGTGAGGTCCAGTTAGCATTAAACTGTACGGTTAGTCGAGTGACAAAGGCAATCCCTTTAGAATTGTTTATTGGCAAAGTTGCTCGGCCGTTGGGGTTGGTTCCACCTTGCGATGAGGTAGATGAGGTTGATCTAGAAGAAGTAAGAGCACATGCAGTTCAGAGTATTTCAGCTGCAGCAGCATATAACAAGGCGCAATTTGATAAAAACAAAGCTAAAGTTGATAGATGTCAAGTCGGAGATTTTGTATTGTTAAGGAATGAAGAGAGGCATCAAACAATATTAAGCCCGAAGTTCAGAGGGCCTTTTCAAATAACTGAATTGTTAGACGGAGACAGGTATATGCTCAGGTCACTGACAAATAATAGAAAATATAAATATGCTCACGATGACATAAGGAAAATGCCAAATTGGCAAGTACCATCAGAATTTGAAAATTGTAACGAAGCTGTTGAAAGAGACAGTAACGAAATTGTTGAAGCTGTTGAAAGAGACAGTAGCGAAATTGTTGAAGCTGTTGAAAGAGACAGTAGCGAAATTGTTGAAGCTGTTGAAAGAGACAGTAGCGAAATTGTTGAAGCTGTTGAAAGAGACAGTAGCGAAATTGTTGAAGCTGTTGAAAGAGACAGTAGCGAAATTATTGAAGCTGTTGAAAGAGACAGTATGGATGCCTGAAGGGCTAATAATGAAATTTTTTAAGTATAATGTAAGCACAAGTGTAAGGCAAATGTCTTGATCATGGCGTGTTGCGCATTACATATGAATAAGAAGAAAATGAATTATGTTAAGGAAAAGAAATTTTTATTGGAAATTTAAATTTGGAAATTTGATTTGTCAATTGGCTAATATTTTTTTTTAAATGATGTAAAAATAGTTTTATAATTAAATTATAGAGAACGAATCATTTTGGTAACATTTCACGAGGACGTGTAAAGGTCAGGATGGCCGTGTCGGCGCATACTTTTGTAAGCTGGTGGATGTGCTAGAATATTTCACAAGAATAATAATTCTATCAGTTCGGGGAAATCATTGGTATGTCATTATATTGTATTGTGTGTTAGAATATTCCAGAAGTACAGTAATTTCATCAATTCGGGGAATTTCATCATATTACATTATTGCATACTGCGTTGCTATTGGTCGGCTATATTTTTGTAGCTTTGGCATCTCCCGTTACAGCGCGCGGCGGCAGCGTGTGGTCGCTGTCGCCGAGTGTGGTTCGAAGGAAAGCACGGAGAAGAAGTGAGTGACACAAATTGATTGTGTGTAGACCTTCGGTGCGTTCGAAACTCGCTGCGCGAAATGGAGAATAATAATTGTGCTCCGACATGTACAAAAAGAATGATATGGTTGCACAACAAATCGTGTGCTTAAGTGTAAGCAAAAATGTGAATTGGTATGCATGTGCAAGATTGTATGTACAATGCTTATGTAAGCGTAATATGTGAAGCATATTATGCTACTATATATAAGATACGCATATAAGCGTCGCTGCGACTTAGGCTAAGAAACCTTTGTATGTAGATCATAAGAGGATTCACGAATTGACTTTTAATGAAGCGGGACCTCCTCCTCAAATTGGATCAAATAAAGAAGAGCTCAAACACAAATAATCTTTCTCATTGTCATCAACGCGGTGCGTAACTACACATTAGTCACTATGAATCGTTCAGTTCCTTCTGAACTTAACATTACGTGTAACTTTAAAGATATTATGGATTCTGTTCCTCAATTATTATTATTATTATTTGTGTTTTCGCACGGGTCCCACGGCCACACCTCCCGCCCAACCGAACGAGGGGCGATGCCGTGTATCGTACGGCTCGATTCGCGAGAAAACGGAGACGAAGAAATGAACATAAAGTAATAAATAATAATAAATAATGTAACTAAATAATAACATAACTCTAATAAATATTAGTGTTAATAGGATCTAATTATGTACGAAACAAGTTAAAATTAATTTTTTGACATCTGCTTTATTTTAAACCCTGTATTACGAAAGAAGTTAGCTCCAAGAGGTTAGTGGTTGTTGATCTGCGTTTCATAAGACTGTCCTGAAACGGTGATATGATTTATCTACAAAGGTGCTGCAAATGAGGAGCGATAACAATTTCAAAAAGTTTCGGGATAGCCGACAATTTAGAGATTCCTCTATAATTGCTTGCATCCAGTTTGTTACCTTTTTTATGCAGAGGAATCACAAAGGACTCCTTCCATATATGAGGAAAATGTGAAGATTCCATAGATAAGGTAAACAGTTTCAGTAGAGGCTTGCACAAGACTTCCGCACAGAATCTGAGCACACAGCCAGGGATATACAAATGTACCGTGGAGAGATTATGCTATCTTACGTGTAAGGAGTTCATGGGGATGAATTCTCTTCAGACGTCGGAGGGAAATAGGGTCGAGAAGATCATTCGCCAACGTGTTCGGCTGGGCGCTAATTCTGTCGGCATATCGGCTGCCGTGGAAATTTATTTGGTCTCCCAATGGGACAACTTTTAAGTCCCTTTCAATAATTTGGTTGCTTACATACCAGGGTAGCCCAGATGCATGTCGTGCCGCTCGCGATTGTATTACTCTAAGCCTATTGAGCTGAGTCTTAGAGGCAGTTCCCAACACTTGGATGGCGCAGGTCAGTGTTGGACCTAATATGACTTTTATTAAGAGAGCCTCATCTCTAGCTACGTCAAAACTGTTGATCAGTTCTTTCAAGCCACCTTTAGTTTGGCGTATAAACGATTTCATCACGTACGCCACCACAAGGCAAGCATCACAACAGTAATTAAGATATTGACCGTTTGCTAGGTCATCACTTGTTCGGCCATTAAAACCAGAGCATTTTATCATATAGCCAACAAATCATTTTTGGATGCTCAGGTTTTATAACCTGGCAGCAATTTTTATAAAAGCAGACAACATTTGTTATTTCCATGTTTGTCTAAAATCAGACCGCTGTGCAAAAAAACCAGATCAAAACTTCTGCACGCTCAGAAAATTTAGATTTTGTGTGAGAGAGCGAGAGAATAGGCAGTTTATGTGCATGCAAAAAGCCACACCAAACAGAACTGCGGACAACGCACAAAAGGGAGAGGAAACAAAACACAAAGACGAAAAATCCAAAAGGCTTAGTAGTGTTAGAGTTACCGATATCGCAGTACAGAGTATACACGATTCGGTACCACCCGCCAAGCCGCCAAAACAGTCATTGCCCTTATGAGGTGATTCGAAACTGCTACTATGTTGCAAATGCAGACACAGCACTTTGACAGGATGTGATTGCGACCATTCTCGCTTAAGAAACAAGAACCGCCGCACCAGCACTTCGATATATACATGTTGCCAAGGAACACTAGAATTCTTTTGTAAACAGTTAGTTCCATTCTGGACGCCAAAAACTGAGATTGGCTTATTTCGGAGATCTCAATTTATTTTTGGGCAACCTCTTCCACACCCGGTGTACCTAGCACACTGGAATCTGGCGCAGTCGGATTAAGAACTCTACAACCTCAAGGACTTCAGGATGAATCGTATCATTATCTTAGTATTTTTTTTTTTTTTTTTTTACCTTGCTTTTTATTTATTGAATCTTCTTGTATAAGAACTAACAATAAGTTTAAAAATCTTAACTATAACAAGTATTTTTTGAACAGTTGTATTATTTTTCCAACTGTTCTATGATTAAACGGCCCTAATAATTTATTCGCTGGGTTGGTAGGTCCTTTCGCCGGAGACGGGAACGGCTGCTGACCTGGATTAGACCTCGCGCTAGGTGGTTGGGGTGCGTGTAAAGCTTGCTATGGTATTTTTCCTTAAGTTCCGTGATTGCGTTGGTAACTGATGGGATATTTAAGTCTCTTTGGATGTTTTCACTCCGAATGTACCACGGTGCCCCAGTGATGGTTCTCAGGATCTTTGATTGTGCTCGCTGTATGATGTCAATATTGCTGTTGCTGGCATTGCCCCATAACTGTGAGCCATAGGTCCAGATAGGTTTCAATATAGAATTGTAGAGCAAGACCTTGTGATCTAGGCTGAGCGAAGAACCAGAGTTGATGAGCCAGTGTAAGTTGTTGGCTTTGAGTTTAAGTTGGGTTTTTTTGGGTTCAATGTGCCTGCGCCATGTGAGTCTTCTGTCAAGGTGTACTCCTAGGTACGCTACCTCATCTGCTTTCGGGAGTGGTATGTTGTTCAACAAGAGCGGAGGACAGTCCAACTGTGCTGTAGCTTGGATAGGGGACCTTGAACGGCTAAGGATAGCTGTATCGTCGGCAAATGTGGATACTGTTAAGCGACTATTTGTAGGGATGTCGGCTGTATAGATGAGGTATAAGGTTGATCCAAGAACGCTGCCTTGGGGGACTCCAGCCTCAATTGTATGATCAGTGGAAGTGGCAGTGTTGCACCGAACTGTAAACTTTCTGTCATAGAGGTAAGACTTTAGAAGTTTGTGTGTGCTTTCGGGTAGGGATGTTTTAATTTTAAACATTAGGCCGTCGAGCCAGACTCTGTCGAATGCTTGGGATACGTCTAAAAATACTGCTGTGCAGTATTCGCGATATTCAAATGCAGTTCTTATTTCCGTTGTAATACGATTCACCTGTTCAATGGTTCCATGGCTTTCGCGAAATCCAAATTGGTGGGCTGGGATTATATTGTGGTATATCAGATGTTGATTAAGTCGGATCAGCAGGCATTTTTCGAATAGTTTCGAAATACATGAGAGTAGACTTATTGGTCTGTAAGATGAAGCGACTGTGTGGTTCTTACCAGGTTTTGGAATCATTATGATAATCGACCTCTTCCATCGTTGTGGGAAGTAACCAAGTTTGGTGATGGCATTAAAGAGCTTGGTTATGTAGCGAACTGCAGAATGTGGCAGCTGGATGATCATTTCCGGTGTTATAAGGTCGCAGCCGGGGGATTTTTTTGGGCTGAGATTGTCTTTGATTATTTTAGTTACTTCTTTAGGACGAAACACAACCGCCACCAGCAACAGGTTTACGGGATAGGACGGTAGCGCGAATGTGCTAGTAGCCTGGTTTGGCGTGAACACATTTTGTAGGTGAGCGGCAAATGTGGTGGCTCTGTCTTCATCACTACGGGCCCAACCACCTGAGGAATTCCTTATCGGCAAAACGGTTTCAGTCGGTGGGCGAAGAGTTGAGTGGGCTCGCCACAGTGACTTTTGTTTTGTGCCTGTTGGTGAGAGTTGCTCTATGTATCGGCGCTGATCGTCGTCCTCTTCTTGTTTCAGAGCGTTGGCCAGTTTCCGTGTGGCTACTTTTAGCTTTTGTTTTGCAGTTGGAGATCTGGAAGATTGCCATTATCTACTTCTCGTTTTACGTGGACGAGTTGCTCGATTTGTACGTTGGTCTTTTTTGAATTAATTGTATTATTTGTTATTTTGGGTGTTGCAGTAAGAGCTGCTGCAGTAAGGATGGATTGCAATGCACACGTGCAGCTCTCTATATCAGATTCAGTATTAAGTTTTGGGCTTAGCTCAATATGTGAACTTATATATTTTTTATACCTGAGCCAGATTGTTTTGTGAAAAGTCAATCTGAATGGTGGTTTCACGTTTTCTGCGTACCGGCGGAGGTGAATTAGAACAGGCGAGTGATCAGATGACAGATCCGGCAGACATTCAGCTTTAACCAAACTGCGGGAAATATTTTTCGTAACTGCGAAGTCGATCAGGTCAGGCAGCTTATTGAGGTCTGATGGCCAGTATGTAGGACTCCCGGGGGAAACATGCTCAAGTTTATTAGTGGCTTTTAGTATAGTCTTATAAAGCTGCTTTCCTTTTGGGTTCACAAGTCGCGATCCCCAGTGAGTATGTTTAGCGTTGTAGTCGCCTGCTGCAATGAAGTGTGGCCCTAGTGCTTGGAAGAAATCCAGGAATTGAGCTTCTAATACTGTGAAACGGGGGGGGGGGCAGTATACGGCCTCTAGTGTAAGAAGAGTGTTGTCATCCAGCTGAATGTTGATAGATGTGGCCTGAAGATTATTTTCCGCAAATTCTTTGTAAAAGTGGTGCTTCATACGGTTCCTTATGAGTATGGCGGTGCCACCGTGTGCTTTTCCATCGGGATGATTTGTACCGTAGAAATTATAGTCTCTTATTTGAAAATTGTATTTGCTTGTGAGATGAGTTTCCGAAAGAAGCATTACGTCGATATGCTTCTCATGTAGGAATTGAGCTAGCTCAAGTTTGCGCTGTGAAACGCCATTGGCGTTCCACGTAGCTATGCGTAAGGTAGCCATTATTTATTTGATTGTTGGGCTACAAGCATTTGTATCAAAAGGTTTTGATTACGCATCATGTCTTGAATGGTGGTCTTCATAAATGTCATAAATTCCATCATGCTCTGTTGTAAGGCTTGCATCATAGCTTCCGTTTTTGTTTCCTGCTGCGTGTGTTGTGTGTCTAATTTTGTGGTCTAATTGCTGTTCCTTGGTGTGCCCGTGCCGTGTTCATTCTTTTGTGAATTTTTTAAGCTCTTTGTAAGCTCTTTGTAGATTGGACAGCCTCTGTAGTTTGCTGTGTGATTGCCCCCACAGTTATTGCATTTTTTCTCGCATGCATTTTTTTTGTTAGTTTGACACTGTTTGGAGTCGTGGAGATCTCCACAGACTACGCACACCGTGCGAAGTGTGCAATACGACCTTGTGTGACCATACTCTTGGCAGTTTGTACATTGTACAGGAGCGTTACGTTTGTGCGGCTCTTCTACCGTGATCCTACGGTGCAGAAGGAGCTGGAGTTTGTAAATTGGGTGAACCTCGTTTTTTCTAGGAGGCTTGATTTCAGCTTCAAGCACAATCTTGAAGAGTGGTTGGGGCTGCCTGTTTCTGTTTTTGATATTGAACACGCTTTTGGCGTAAAATCCCTTTTCCTTTAGCGCCTCAGTTATCTCTTCGGGCGTAACATCAGACTCAATGCCCTTCAGGACTACTTGCAGGCCCTTGCTGCTTTTAAGCTGGTAAGTGTAGAAGCCTATTTTTTGTGCGGTAAAATAGTTTGTGACTTTTCTGTAGTTGTCCTCCGTTTTCGTCTGAAGTTTGATTTCATTGATATTACCTCTTACGAGGGGAATTATATGATAGCTATCTTTTCCAATAAGGCCAATCAAAGTATTTACAAAACCGCTTGTGCTCTTCTCGCGGATGTATATTGGCGGAGGTTTTGTTTTCTTCGGTTCGATATCAACGGATCCCAGCGGCACGTCCTCAGCGGTATCTACCAGCAAGGCAAATCTGTTGGTATTTGCAGGGGCTACATTTTTGATCAAGGTAGAGTTGTCGCGTGTATTTTTCGGCTTGTTTTCCAAATCTGAATCTGTATTTTTGTAGCTTTGGCATCTCCCGTTACAGCGCGCGGCGGCAGCGTGTGGTCGCTGTCGCCGAGTGTGGTTCGAAGGAAAGCACGGAGAAAAAGTGAGTAACATCAGACTCAATGCCCTTCAGGACTACTTGCAGGCCCTTGCTGCTTTTAAGCTGGTAAGTGTAGAAGCCTATTTTTTGTGCGGTAAAATAGTTTGTGACTTTTCTGTAGTTGTCCTCCGTTTTCGTCTGAAGTTTGATTTCATTGATAGTACCTCTTACGAGGGGAATTATATGATAGCTATCTTTTCCAATAAGGCCAATCAAAGTATTTACAAAACCGCTTGTGCTCTTCTCGCGTATGTATATTGGCGGAGGTTTTGTTTTCTTCGGTTCGATATCAACGGATCCCAGCGGCACGTCCTCAGCGGTATCTACCAGCAAGGCAAATCTGTTGGTATTTGCAGGGGCTACATTTTTGATCAAGGTAGAGTTGTCGCGTGTATTTTTCGGCTTGTTTTCCAAATCTGAATTTTTCGGGCTGAGCTTTCGCTTTATTGTAATGTAGCGATCCATTCCAGTCTGCCAGGTCGACCCAGCTTTTTTGTTTACGTTTTCGTTTTGTTTTGCTGGTAGTGCAGCAGTACCGTTTATTGCTTGCGGTTTTGCTTTCGCTGACTCAGTCAGAGCGTGAGCGGGTGCAGCCGATGACGAGGTAGAGCGGGCTGTCGGTCTATCTCCAGCTGTTGTTGTTGGAGGTAGCGGGGCTTCTATCGGAGAGCAGGAGAGCAGGAGCGCGCTCTTTCTTGATTTGTTGGTAGAATAAGGTTACTTTGGCTATGGGTTATTGACCGCTCGATGTCTGCGTTTGGGGTTATCGGTGAGACGTAGGAGAAGTACGCCTTGTTGCGTTGAATTGAGAGCCGGCGTTCGTCTTACTCGCGCTGTCGCTGAGCGCGAGTGTCGTTCTGACTCATAGTTTCACAATTTAAGATAACAAATCACTATATATTTAAGCAATCCTGCATCGCATAGAGCGTCTCTTTCGCTTTCGGATTTTTTTTTTTTTTTTTTTTTTTTTTTTAGTTTACTTTACTTGGCGTTCGCTTCACTCAAAACAACCGACCTTGTGCGGAGCTCGATAAAAAAAACGTCTTCACACTTCGGCGGTCACGATGATTATGATCTTAGTATTGTAGGTAATTATTAAGTGAAATAGTGATGTGATAGTGATGTGAAAATTGTGTAAGAATGAGAAAAAAAAAAAAAAATTGGCCATACGCCCACGCTTCGGTAAAAGTTTGCTGCTACCGAGCAACAGGTTCGCTTGCAACCTTCTGGTCGCAACAACATGTTCAGTGTAGCATACGAAAAGTAGCGACGCCAACGGTTGGCACACAACCAACCGCAACGGTTCCATAGACATGCTGGACGCGAACCAATCCGCTGTGCGAGGCAAGCATTGTTTCGACATGCTAGACGCAACACAAATCGGTTCGAAGAGGTCACTGAAGCATACGACGAAGCTGTTCCGACGGTTGTCCCAACCAGTTTGGTCGAACATGTACATCGACAAGTTGCACAATACAAAATAGTGCAATGAGCACAAAGCCAACATGGCAAATTAAGTTCAACAAAAAGATCAAAACAGAAATCCATATTAAAAAAACCTATTAAAAAAAAAAAACAAGCAAACGTGAATTACATCTAGCGCTGGACGCGAAGCAGTTCATGGTTGAACAGGTCACTGAGGCTAGTCAAATCATACTTTGACATGCCGGACGCAACCGAACTGATTCGAATAAGTCACTAAAGCGCAATGTGATGAAGATTCACAAATAATGGTACACCAGGTACACCAACAGCGAGACTTAAAAGCGCTTATTGACTTATTTCACTCTTATGAGCAAGGTGGACTGAAAAAGACTACGTTAATACAGCATACGATCGATACCGGAGAGACCGGAAAGAGAGAATCAGATAGCCGTTACTTAGCTGGTGTGAATGTGAAATTTCATAATTTTTCTGGTATGTCGATAGATATTGGGGACAAGAAATGAGAAAAATTTAATGACCGGTTCGGCGGCTTTAGGGCGTTAGAGTGGGCATGCCAAAAATTTACAAGACTAATTAAATTGTAAAAAATATCAACAAATTATTCAAAAGAGGGTCGTGACAGTTTTGTGCGGTTTGTATGTATGTGGTCGTAGCCTTCATTATGCGGGTAGAGCGTTCGTTTATTATGCATTCAACGCAAAGTGGCTTCCCATAACCATATCTAAATCCACGTCGGTTCTGTTCTAGATATGTCCCGGTCCAACGCAGGCAAAGTTCTTTCTCCAGTCCAACCAGCACGAATTCATCAGGTTCGTCCCCCAGCGAAAACTTATGCAGCGACTTTTTAACGAAACAGCGCCTTTGAAGGCTCATTCCATGAAAGGGAACTGGCGAAACGCCTGATGTTTCCTCGTGCCTATCCGTCGTATTATTGCCAACTATGTCGTTTGATGAATAAGCGTGGAGCAGAGCGTGTTGAATTCTTCTACAGTAGGTACTCTCTAAGACCGCTGACATTGTCTCAGTAGACTGAGAGCTTGCGGTACAATATCAAAAATATGCATTGTTTCGTTACCTCGGCATAGTATCTAGGGCGTATGTAAACCTATGCGTAGGACAGAAACAATATCTTTGGACTTACGGCACAACGGCAAGATTTCATTTGTCGACGTAACACTGTGAGTCCGAGAACTTTTAATTCCCCCGATATGAACCCAGCTGCCATTGAGAAGGGCAGTCCTTTAATTACAACAAGGAAGTCCCGATTCTCCTTAAGCTGAAAAGTTCCATTTGGTTTTTGTCCAATGTTCTTCACCCCTGGAATTCTAATTGGGGAGGGTTGGGACATTCTTTTGACCTTCAAATTCATGCATTCTCTCTTTGCGGCTCTCAACAGACAGTGTGGAAAATCCTCCTTGGAATTAGAAACAATGGACACGCAAGCTACGTACGCTTTCATGCTGGAATCCCAGAATCCATGAACATCTACGTTGACCGCACTAATCTGGATTAGGTTAAGGGGCTTACATCCACAAAATTTCTTCTGATGTTCATCCAGGTCGATTGCAACTCTAAAAAAAGACTTTCGTCCCAGTTCAGTTTAGCCTTCCACAATTCTTGCAAGAAAGTGTTGCATTTAGCAACTGCAGGTCCGATGAGACCAGGAGTGTCAAAGATATGAGCAATAGTCGATAAAAAAATCTATAAATCGATTTTCCTAGCTTTAGCAATAAACTAGTGTACTTGTGTTGGAAGACAATTTTCGGGCCGAAATCAATTTTTTATTTTCAATCAAAGCTAGCAATTCACATATTTTGAGTTTTAGCCAATTTCCTTGCAAGACTTCTACAGAGTACTATTAGCAGTATTGTTGGTTTATTTAGAAAATAAAACACGCGCGCAATATTAAATTGTGATCGTTTAATAAGGACATGAACTCAGTAAGAGTACATACATAAGGATATGAAGATAATACAATGTTGCCAGATCGTTGGATTGCAGTTTACAAACAAAAGATATTCAATATTCTTCTTACTATATTAAACAAGTATCTTTTACAGCATTAGTATTAGGATCATCAATATTTAAACTTATAAATAAAATAAAGTTGCAATTTTGTATTGTTTTTATTAGTTTGGTTATTTAAATCATAAATTTGCCAAGAAGAGAAAATACATTTTAAAATATATACGTCATAAGGATATTACAAACATGCGTAGTTAAAATTAAATATTTATAATGCACCAAAGAATGGATGTCTACTAAACAATGTCTTCTCTAATTTTTAACGCGTCGAAAACTGAATACCCTAATGACAATTATTCTAATATAAAGTCATTTTTAAAATTTATTTTGTGATTGTGAGTACATAGATTTGGCTATTATTATAACTTTAAGGCAATGTAAAAAAAAAAAAAATGTAAGGGCCAGTCCGAAAAAACGTAGGAAAAAAAATCGTATGGTGTTAATCTTGTTATTCTAGTGTCTTTGGTTAATCCTTAATACTTTTACCAACCAGGAAAATTTATGGAAAAAATAAACCAGGACCGTAATCAGTTAAGGGGTTAAAATTAGGGTAGTGCCAATGGCGCCGTATTCTAGACCATATGGGATTTGACTTGCGAAAGTGTCTTTCGTAACCGCAGCAATGTAGCCACTTAATCTTTATAAGTCATTTGATCCTGTCAAGCATCGACAACATGTATCATCATTTCATCGCTGGAAGGCCTTTCAACGCTTGAACTGAACATATGTGAGAGCAATTCCGATAAGTTATTGCCGTAACTTATAGTTACGAAATATATATAAAGCAATTGCAAATAACCGAGCTTGAAATACTATCCCTTTATCGGAACTAAAACTTTTTATTCGCATAAAGTGATCTCATCATTATCTTATTATTCAAAATATTACTATATTACTATTATGCATAGTTTTTTTATATAGAGTGCAGACGTATCTACATGCGAACGCACCGCGGTGTGTATTTTCGGACTGTTTTTCGCTGTGAAAAGTTTTTTCCGGTCAGCCGTAAACTGCTAAAAAACCTGCAAATCCACACTGGGCGTTGTGCCGCGGTTCTGAGCGTCACGGTGTCGTTTCGGAATTCACGAGTGATCCAGTAAATTTGCAATTAATCAGATCAGCTGCATCAGATAAGACAGCTGATAGCATTGCCAGCCTTTCGCAGTGGACGAGCTGGTAAGTCTGGCGTTGCCAGATCAGCGGTGCGGTCATCATTCGACCGCGTGCTCGTTGGGCGCGAAATTAGAATTAAAATTCAAGTTTGAATTAAATAATTTGAACTAAAATTTGAAATCTAAATCAAGAACTGCAACTAGTTCTAATTCCCACGGAGCGCTGGTGACCAACAAGCCATAGTCCCTCTATTATATCAAATGGACAGAAAAGGGGGGGCAGTGCCCCCGACCCCAACGACCCGTTTAGGAGGAGTGGATATCGAGGTCCTCTATAAGAGGTGTCGGAACCCCAATCCAGGGTGCGGGAAGTGAGTAAGCAGGCCCCCCGCCGCCGAAAACTAGCGACTGCAGTGCATCTGTGGATGTGGAGACTCTTGCCCCTACAGCCTCCACGACTGCCACAAGCCAGAAGAGGATGGACTTCATCAGCGTGCCGGCTCAAAGGGCGGGAGCGAAGTCCCCATCAGGATTGGTGCATCGCTCGCCAGAACTGACCACGACGCTGCAGAATGAGGACCTAAAGGGAATACTAGTCATGATGAAAGCCAAAACCGTCTATTTCAAAGCGAACGGTCGTGTTATTTTTTGCGCCCCGGTTTTTATTTTGTGTTTGTCAAACCAGCCGTAGTTTTTAATAATCTTCTTTAATTATCATATATTTAAACATAATTATTAAAGATCTTTTCGCTTCGCGAGTGATTCTTTTGTGATTTGTGCAGTAGTTTAAACAAATATACGAAGTATTTTGCATTTTTCGTCTTTGTGTTTTGTTTACTCTCCCTTTTTGTGCGTTGTTCGCAGTGATGTTTGGTGGTGTTTTTTGCATGCACATAAACTGCACTTTTCGCTCTCACTCTCTCTCTCTCTCTCTTTCGCTCTCCCACACAAAATCTAAATTTCTCAGCGTGCAGACTGCTCTCGTGCGGTTCTTTTAACAGCTCGCTTGAAAGTTTTGGTCTTGTGTTTTCGTGCACAGTGGTCTGATTTCAGTTAAACATGCAAACCGTAAATGTTGTCTGCTTTTATAAAAATTGTTGCCAGGTAATAAAACCTGAGCAGACAAAAATGACTTGTTGACTATGTGATAGAATGGTGCATACTAAGTGCGCTGGTTTTAATGGCCGTACAAGTGATGACCTAATAAAGGGTAAAAATTAAATTACTGTTGTGATGCTTGCCTTGTGGTTGCGAACGAGATGAAATCGTTTATGTGCCAAACTAAAGGTGGCTTGAAAGAACTGATCAACAGTTTTGGCGTAGCTAAAGATAGTTTTCGTCGAGCCGATGATCTTATTTCCGCGCTTAATTCACAGTTTAATGGCCTTAAGCTATTAGATGAATGATCAACAGGACTCCACAACTGATCAGCTGTCAATCGCAGCAAATATGCAAATATGCTGCTAAGATCGGCAGCTAAAAAAGATTCGGAGCAATCCGATCAATCAGCTGTGGATGGACCCCACCCTGTGATTGCTAAAAATTCCGAATTGTCTGCACTGGTTTCTCAACCAGTGATTCCACCTGTCTCGATTAGTTTACCACCACAAAGGAACATTGAGTACGGACTACCGGCACAAGTTGGCACTTCAGAAATACAATCTGCAGGGCCAAAACCGCTCGCGGTGGTTCCACTAAAGAAACAAATTTTCGTTTCTCGTCTTTCCCCTATACAAACATCGTCGGATTTATTGTCTTATATACAAGACAAAACAAATGCCGATAATATAAAAGTGGAAAAATTTGACTTCTCTTTCGCTAGGGACATATCATCTTTCAAGATAACTGTCCCAAACGAGCTCTTTTCGATCATATGGTCAGGTGATTTTTGTCCGGATAGTATGGTGGTAAAAGAGTTCAAAGCTAAAATAAAAAATAAGGAAAAGGGGCCCGTGAAAATTTAACTTCCCTCACGTGGTCAGGCCACTGCACCATCCGCCTCTTCATCTTCTTCCTCTTCAAAAAACTAACAACAAATCTTACTTTCTCATATCAAAATGTTAGAGGCTTGCGTAGCAAATTAATCAAATTGTATTGTGATAGTCTTTCATATGCATCCCATATTAAGTGCTCACAGAGACTTGGTTAAAGCCGGAGATACTTAACTCCGAAGTCTTCCTAGGTATGTACACTATATATAGGTTTGACCGTCCCTCCAGACGGGGAGGTGGAGTCTTAATTGCGGTTAGATCTAGCCTCGCGTCGGAGGAGTTACTTTTGGACGATTCCCGTAACTCGGAATTCTTATGTGTAAAGCTGTCTTTTTCCGACAGATCAGTTTATATTACGTACTCTTATATTCCGCCATCTTCTGAATTCTCAGAATATCAGAATCATCTGTCCGCTATCCAGTCCATCTTGAATAAACTTTCTGACAGGGACCAATTGGTAGTTCTAGGTGATTTTAATATACCTGGCACAATGTGGTCCCCAGAAAAACAATCTAATATTCTTCTCCCTTTAGCACAACTTGACTTTATTGACGGCTTGCTCGACTTATCGCTGTCGTAAGTTAATTATATTCCAAATTCTCTTGGTCGACTTTTGGATCTATGTTTTGTAACAAGTCCTGAAAGTGTGTTTCTGTCCAGGGTAGTACCTTTTACTCAACCTGAAGATCCATATCATCCTACTTTCGAGGTGGCAATCGACATAGGTACGGCATTAAAAGTAAATTCATAGAAGTCAACAAAGCAAATCCCTGTTTTCGCAAGGCAAATTTTCGGAGGCTAAACAATTTTATAGCTGTCTTTAATTGGTCCGATCTTTACTCCTGCAACATAATGGCGGATGCGATTAATATGTTTTATACCGCAATTAAATCATTTTTTGACTATTGTGTTCCGATGTACTATGCGTCAATCTCTAAACCTCCTTGGTTTAATAAAGAGTTGACACATGTAAGAAATGTAAAGTCCAGACTCTATATGAAATTTAAAAATACCGGTTCTCAGTCCATCCTTTGTAAATATTTAAGCGCTCGGTTAAACTTTACCGTGCTTAATGCTCAGTGCTACAAAAATTATTTAAACCGTTGTAAGTTCCGGTTTGCACAGGATCCGAAACAGTCTTATAATTTCGTTAGCACTAAGCGAAAAACAAGTTCTTACCCTTCCTCGCTATTTTTTGAAAACACTACGGTTACATCGGATCAGGCAATAGCTGATCTATTCGCCGAGTTTTTTCAAACAACATATTCAACTTTATCTCATTCCGAACAGCCTTACTCCTATGCGGTATCTAAGTCGAATCTAATATTTTGCCCCACTATAAACGAAAGCTCACTGCTTAACGATCTTCAGCGTGTTAAACCGGTCTATTCGCCAGGTCCCGATGGAATCCCTGGCTGTGTGCTCAGATTCTGTGCGGAAGCCTTGTGCAAGCCTCTACTGAAACTGTTTACCTTATCTTTGGAATCTTCACAATTCCCTCATATATGGAAGGAGTCCTTTGTGATTCCTCTTCACATAAAAGGTAGCAAACTGGATGCAAGCAATTACAGAGGAATCTCTAAATTGACGGCTATCCCAAAACTTTTCGAAAATGTTATCACTCCTCATTTGCAGCACCTTTGTAGATCAATCATATCACCGTGTCAACACGGTTGTATGAAACGCAGATCTACAACCACTAACCTCTTGGATCTAACTTCTTTCGTAATACAGGGTTTCAAAAATAATCTTCAAACAGATGCCATCTACACTGATTTTAGTAAAGCATTTGACTCTGTTAATCATTACCTTCTAATAAGAAGACTTGATCTTATAGGTTTCCTTGTTGATCTTCTAAATTGGATTTCAAGCTATCTGAATGGCAGGACACAACAAGTCCTCTTTAAAAATTCTTTATCTTCAATTCTCCGAGTCACATCCGGTGTCCCACAAGGGAGTCATCTTGGTCCACTTCTTTTTACCTTATTCATTAACGACCGCCCCTTAATAATAAAGCATTCGCGTGTACTTATGTACAGAGACGATGTTAAATTATGCCTCCAGTACAAGGACACTTCTTGCCATTTGGACTTACAATCCGATCTAGACCGATTTCAAATATGGTGCCGTGATAACATATTAAACTTAAATTGATCCAAGTGTAAAGTTATGACCTTTTGTCGTGCCAACCCAATATGCACGACTTACACTCTAAGTAGGTGCTCTTTGGACAGAATAACACGAGTTGATGATCTTGGTGTTCTTCTGGACCCAAAACTAAAATTTTCTGACCATATTTCGTCTATTGTCAATAAGGCCAGGGGTGTGCTTGGTTTTATAAAAAGTTGGTCTAAGGAATTTGATGATCCTTACTTGACTAAAACCTTATTTATTTCGTTAGTCCGTCCGATTCTCGAGTACGGATCACCTGTTTGGAGTTCACAATACGCAGTCCACTCGGACCGCATTGAATCGGTCCAAAAAAACTTCTTACTTTTTGCCTTGCGGCGCCTAAATTGGGATGCAAACCGTATATTACCTCCTTATTCCAGTAGACTACTTTTAATTAATTTACCGTCCCTAGCTAACCGTAGAACTATGCTTGGAACAGTCTTTATTTGTAAGCTTATTCGTGGGGATGTTGAGAGTCCCGACTTGATCAGTCGGCTTAACTTCTCGGTTCCAAGTAGATTCACTAGAAACTATATACCCCTTATCTTAAATCACTGTAGATCTAATTATGAGTTGCATGACCCTTACAGAGTTTTATGTTCTGACTATAATAGACTTTATCCTATTATCTGTAATCTTGACTCTCTGCCGCTATTAAAGCAATTTTATATTTTCTATTACATAATTAGATCCTACTAACACTAATATTTAACATAGTTGTCGAGCCGTACGATACACGGCAGCGCCCCTCGGTCGGTTGGGCGGGAGGTGTGGCCGTGGGAGCCGTTCGAAAAAAAAAAAAAAAAAAAAAAAAAATAAGCCCCCGCCAAGGAGTACTGCCACACAGACTGAGGCAGGAAAAACTAAGCGCAGCCAGGTGGCGCCACCCACACAGGAAAATGTGCAGGTCCCCAAAACGGACAATGACAGAGGTACGTCTTTCATTGATGACACTCTTGTTAGCAGAGTTCTAGTGGCTAGCTCGAACTGGATGGTCCATGAGGACATAACGCTGAGCCACCATAACCTGGTCACGTTCGGTGCCCGAACAATGAA